>NC_037668.1:194995083-195156784 GCF_003255815.1 Theropithecus gelada | reverse complement strand
TTTTTTTTTTTTTTTTTTTTTTTTTTTTTGAGACGGAGTCTCGCGCTGTGTCACCCAGGCTGGAGTGCAGTGGCAGGATCTCGGCTCACTGCAAGCTCCGCCTCCCAGGTTCACGCCATTCTCCTGCCTCAGCCTCCGAGTAGCTGGGACTACAGGCGCCCGCCACCACGCCCGGCTAGTTTTTTGTATTTTTTTAGTAGAGACGGGGTTTCACCATGTTAGCCAGGATGGTCTCGATCTTCTGACCTCGTGATCCACCCGCCTCGGCCTCCCAAAGTGCTGGGATTACAGGCTTGAGCCACCGCGCCCGGCCTCTCTAATGTATTTTCTATCCTAAATAAATATTATTAAAAGCATGGATTCCTATATGGAGCCTTACTTTTTGGTTAGGGTTTGTCCATACATTTAAAAAAAAAAGTCACTACATTCTGAAATTAGCTAAGACTTTAGTTGAGTACTTTCCCACCAGGGAAAAGACAGGAATTAAACTGAGGTCTTACGCATTCAAATAAATGTTTGCAAGAGCTAAGGAATGCTTGGTGTATTCACAACTAGTAAAAATAACCCAGGGTGAAGAAAGATGACTGAGTCATCTCATATTCCAAACCCACTTTTTAAAAATCCTAACTTGAAGGTCAAAAAAGTTTAGTAAACCTCTCATTTCTATTTTTTCTCTTCTTCTTTCTTCCTTCCTTTCTTTCATTCTTTGTTGCTTTCTTTCTTTTCTTTTTTTTTTTTCTGTATTGTGCCCTCTGCCCTCTGCAATTCTTGGCTCTTACCAGAGTAGGGAAAAACTGCCTAAATATCATGAGATAGGTGGCCCTCAGGGGTACTTCTTGTCAAGCAGGAAGTGCCAAAGATCTTGTAAAATGTCCAATACAAATTTTATTTTGCAGACTCTAGGGGTTTGCATCTGGATACACATCTGCATTTTCTGGGTGCTGGGCCAAACTGAAACATTCAGTTTATCCATTGCTAATAAACATGTCAGCAGTTTCTTTGCTCTCACATCTGTTGTGAAAAATGTTATCTTTCCTGAAGTATATTTATTTTGTCTTTAATACCAGCTTTCATGGATTACAAACTCAAGATATGCCTTCACTTAACAAATTCAAAAGCATATGCTGGAAGGTGCCTCACTAGAGTGATGAGATAAATTAAAGATGTATATTATATCTTAGATTCTGAAGAGGAAATCAGTGTAAGGAACAACGATGACTCTCAGGAAGGTTATGTCAATTGAAATAAGTTGCCTCTTAATCAAGTTCATCTCAAAATCTATTCAAGGTACCCTATGCATCACCGCAATTCAACAAAAAGTTTAAAAAATTTATCAGTTGTTTCATTATTAAGGCTGTCTTCAGTCAAGCAGATGACTTCCTTTCCTAAGGAAACCGCCCCCAAGCACTTGCTTCTCCTATATTCTCCAGAATACCTGCTTTACCCAATTTACTGATATTGGCGCTATTAGAGAACCAAATGAGGTTTTGGCTATTAAGATGTCTTAAAAAGAAAACTGTAAGTTATTATGTGAAAGAAAAATAATTGCCGATATTTCTTCCTATTTTTATTCTTTCATTTTATCTCATAGTCAAGTATATTTATTTCAAGAATTCATTCCATCCTCAGCAATTCTATCTCATTGTCTTCCCTTAGTAATTCCTCACCCTGTCAAAATATTTAATCAGTGGGAAATTGTTATCTCTCTCACATAGGTAAAAATTGCATATTTCACAAGTATGTAGTTTAAACAAAGCAAGTAAGAAAATGTTAGTATCAAATGTATGTTAATGTGATTAGGACTGTCAAAGGTATATGTGTGTCCTCTTCAGACTGTGATGTTACGGATATTCCTAATACTATATACCACCCTATCAAACCCAAAGCTACTTTCTGCCCAACTGGGCAATAGCCAATCTCTGCTAAAGTCAGGGAGGTAGTGGCATGAAATTCCTTAACCTGTCACCTGTTCCTTCAGCCCCGTAAGATAAACCAGCAAACTGTGAACTCATGTATGAAGTTATTTGCTAAAGGATTAGAGCAATATCAGAAAGAAATGTACCATTGAAGGAATGGTGATTCGTTAATAAAAGAAAAATCAAAGATACAACAGAGAGGATCAAAAAAGCCAAAAATTTATCTTCTAAAAGTCTAATAAAATTGATCCACTTTTGGTAAGATTAAAGGAAAAAAAAAGAAGGCACAGATGAATAATATTATGAATACTAAAGAGGATACAACTAGAGAAGCAACTCTGTTTAAAAAGATAGCAAGAGAATATCATTAAAGGCTCTGTGTCAATAAATTTGAGGAATTAGGTGAGCTGCACACATTATAGAAAAATATAACTTAACAAAATGACAGAAGAAATAAAAATCCTGAAGAACTTTTTATTATTAAAGAAATTCAATCCAATTAAATCTTCTTACAAATAGAGCACCTGGTAAAGACATTTTACAAATAAATTATATCAAATATTTAAGAAACAGGTCATTTCAATCTTACACAAAACGTTTTCAAATAAGAGAAACAGAGGAAAACTGCCCAACTCATTTTGTGAAGCTCGTTGTAGCCAAGATATTCTTAAAGAGTTATATTGAAAGGACTCACCACACCAGAAATCCTTCCTTAATATAAAATTAATCTAATAAGTAAATATGCTATTGGTGCAGAGATAAACACATAGGCCAGTGGAATGAAATACAGAGTCCCAAATAAACTCAGCCAAATATGGAAACCTGATCTATAACAGAGCTTTTGTTACAGATTAGTGAGGAAAGATTAGACTTTTCAATAAATAGTACTGGTCCATTTGCCTACTCATAAGAAAAAGAAGATTGTATCTCATACTACACAATCATACAAAATCCATGTAGCTCTAGAGCAAAATGTTATAGTTTTAGAAAGAACTAGCAGAATAATTCATGAACCCAAGGCAGAGAAAGATTTCTTAAACAAAATTTTAAAAATGCTAATTATAAAGAAAAGTAAAGAAATTTGACTATATTAAAACTAGGAACTTTTGAATATCAAAAGGAAACACCAAAAAAGTAAAGAAGTCACTAATTCATAGACAATATTTGCAATACAATATGAACAAAAAGCTAGAATCTAGAATATAAAAAGAACTCATATAAATTAACAAGAGAAAGACAGACCATTCATTTCTTAGAAGAAGGCAAAATGCATGAATATGCATTTTCATATATTAGGAGAGGAAACACGAATGGCCTGTCTGAACGTAAAAATGTTCAGTTGCATTAATAACTAGGGAAATGCATATTAATATCATGAATGAGATAAAATTTCACACACCCAAATTAGCAAAAAACAAAACCAAAACCAGTTGGATAAATCCAAGTGTTGGAGAGATTGTAGAGTAATGGGAATATAAATGGTACAGCCACTTCAGGAAATAGTTTTACATTACCTAGTAATGTTGAAAATACTTATAGCCTATAATGTAAAAATAAATTTACTCTTTTATACTCTAGAGAAATTTTTAAGGAATAAGCCAGGAGACATGAATAAACATGTTCATAACAGCAATTTTTGTAAAAACAAATAACTGAGAATACCCAAATATCTATCAATCAAAAGTAGAAAGTATGAATAAGTTGTGAAATAGTCATATAATGGAATTCCTTACTGCAATGAAAACTAATTAAGTAACACGCATTGATAAGTATTAATTTAACAAAATAGTAAGCAGGAAAAGCAAGTCACAAAAGGCTATGTGTGTGTGTGTGTGTGTGTGTGTATATATATATATATGATGCTATGTTTTGAAACCTCAACAAAAGCAAAACTAAACATCTCTCAGGGACATATGCATAAATAGTAAAATTATAAAGAAAAGCAATGGAATAATAAATATTTGGAAGGGAGGCAGATACTATCAGGAGGAGCCTATAATGACCTCAACAATATCAACAATATTCTCTTTCTTAAACTTGATGGTGTACACACAGTGTTTGTATTGTTAAAACTGCACACATGCATATATGCAAGAGTTATAGGGATGAAGTCAATTGATGTATTATTTTGTGTGTATTTATTTCAAACGTAATAAATATAGAAAGTAAGAGAGAAGAAAAAAGTGTCAAGAATTTAGGATGTATTAATAAAAAGAAGATGTTAAGCTCAGGAGAACTTAGCAGGGCACTTTGCACCAGGACCTGGATAAACAAAAACATACCAATCAGTGACTAAGGGCAGTAAAGAGGTGACAATGAGCGTCAAGGTTATTTAGTCCTCTTGGAGAGCAATTTTGATCTGAAGCCAAAAAGGTGTTGAAAAAGGAGCTAAGACAGAAGTATCTACAGAGAGGCTGAAGTTGGCCAGATGCGGTGGCTCATGCCTGTAATCCCAGCACTTTGGGAGGCCGAGGTGGGCGGATCACAAGGTCAGGAGTTCAAGACCAGCCTGGCCAACATGATGAAACCCCATCTCTACTAAAAATACAAAAAAAATTTAGCTGGGCATAGTGGTGTGCACTTGTAATCCCGGCTACTCAGGAAGCTGAGGCAGGAGAATCACTTGAACCCGAGAGGCGGAAGTTGCAGTGAGCCAAAATTGTGCCACTGTACTCCAGCAGCCTGGGTGACACAGCGAGACTCCATCTCAAAAAAAAAAAAAAAAAAAAAAGAGGCTGAACTTAAACTGGAGGTATGGTGAATGGGTAAAAATGACAGTAAGGGTGAAATAAACAAAGTCTTAATTTCGAGAAAAATTGGCATCATCAACTGGAATTTGGGAATTCGGGAATTCTTTCCTGTGGGAAAGCTGCATCAGAACACTGTTGCCTTTTAAGAATCCACCACAAACATTTCTATTCATAAGGGATCAAATTTTATGTTTATGTGGACCTGGAGTGTATAAAACACATTCTTAAGATGGTCTTTTATAGAAATGAAGTAAATAGACTAAACATGATATGTGAGTTTTCTCCTCCAGAAGTAGTAAAATAATCTTTCTGTAAGGTTTTAGAGGACAGCACAAGAACACTTATTAGACGACCACAGAGGGAAAATGAGTAAGTCACAATCAGAATACTTTCATTTAATGTTTACTTTCAGACAACTATGTGAGTGAGTTTGAAGCTTGGCCCAGATGCTGAATAGACTCATGACCTTGGCAAAGTCACAGCATTTCTGTGTGCTCCAATTTTCTCAACTGCAAAATACAGAGTTAGGCCTTTGCTTTCTTCAGTATTTTCTAGTTCTAACACTTCACAATGCTAAGATTCATAAATTTAATAATTCAATTCCAATTGTGGTTTTCCTATTCATATAGAGAAGCTGAAAGAGAAAGATGCCCACAAAAACTTTTACTTCCCCAAATTTCTCATCTTTCAGTTTGGCGTAAAGAGACCTCCTCTCTAGAGGAGAGGCATGTGCTGGCAGCCCAAAGGGCAATCATCTGCTAGCCTTGAAGTCCTATCCACCTCTACAACATCACTGGAAACTGGGTACTTTATTCCTAAAAAACATTTCTGGGACTGGTGCGCTGCTGGCTCAGCCTACAGCAACCTCCATCTAGAAAGTGCCCTTCCAAGTTAGCAATAGAGGGCTCTTTGGTTTCAGTAAGGAATGCTGGAAGGTGAGGGTGAGAGTAACATATTTTTTTCTCTTTTACCACATGAATTTTTGTTTTTATGGCCTTCAGAAATGAAGCAATTTTTAACTTAAAAGCAAATATTTTTACTGCTCTTAAAATGCTAGCATTTGAAAACCAATATATACTGGCTGGCAAATAACGTGGGAAATAGACATGCAGAACCTTAATAATGATTGAATATATAAAGTATTTTTCTTTTGTTTTTATGTGACAGCTGGATGAGTTTCAACTTCCTGCTCACAGCACAGGCTCTGAGCTTCCAAATCTGGGGGTTTTCCTTTTCCTACCCCCCGCCCCTCCCCATCTCCCCATCTCCTTCTTGCCTCCTCCTTCCTTTTTGGGAAAACACAAATGTTTTTGATTACATAATAGCTGCAAACTTTATATCTCCCACTTCAGTTGTTACACATCATAAACAGGGGAGTGAACTTCAGACTCCATTAAGACAAAGGTTGGTCTGGATTGTTGGGAAGCCTTTTATGTTGGTATAGTGGGGGGAAAAACGTTTCTTTAGAAAAAGGAAATATAATAGGCCTGGCTAGAGACTGCACTGACTACCAACCACTAACCACTCAGCCTAGAGAATGACAAAAACCTCAGTTATGGTCAAGGCAAAAGTGAAGCCCAGAGTTCAGAACCAATACAGCTCCTGCAGGATTCACTTAACCCAATTGGAACTTAATATGTGAGGACCAATAAACATCGAAATGTTAAGCAAGGATAGAAGTAACCTGTATAAAAACACCGAGCAATGTGCAGACCATATTGATTCGAATTCTCTCTTCTTTAATCTGGAATTTTCTTTTACATATTCATTTGCAAATAAGCTTCTGTTATTGCCATAGTGCCCAAGTAAACAATTTGGAACCTGCAAGGCAACACTTCTCATTCAGTCGTCTACAAGTAGTTATTGAGCACCTACTAGGTACCAGGCACTGTTCTAAATTCTTTTGCTACTTCAATGAAAAAAACTGACAAATGTTTTTACTGGAGAAGACAAAGGCAATTTTAAAAAGCAGCATATGAATATGTTTATTATAGAGTATTTTAGAAGTGATAAATGTTGTGGAACAATAGAACAAAGAAGAATTGTGTGGGAATACTGGCTCAGGTAGGGAGATGTGATTTTAAATAGGGTGGTCAGTGGAGGCTATGTTAAAAAAAAAAGTGGCATGTGATCCAAGGCAATGTAGAGTCATGGGAGAAGGGAGGATAGTGGTGTTTCCATATTTGAAAAAAATAACTATTGGATAACGTCCTCATTTTTCCTATTTCCTTGGTAACTTTTCATGCTATCTGTTTATCTGACTGCAAATGATTGTCTTTATACCTTACTTGTGAGTACATTTAATTCAATGTAACACAATCATTCTTTACTGAGCCTCTACTACATACCCGATACTGTTTTAGGTGTTGCGGGTGCATCATTAAGAAGAAAGGTGAGATCTTTGGTGGTCCTGGAACCTCCATTCTAGATACGAGAGGCAAACACATAGAAGAACAAGATGATTTCAGGGAGTGGTAAGGGTTATACAGAAATAAATAGACTAATAGCAGGTGGCCGGAGGGACATCCCTTGATAGAGTGGTCAGGGCCGGACTCTCTGGCTTGGCCCTCAGATCTAAAGAAGATTATAGTGGACAGGTAAAGAGTTTTCCAAGTTTAAAGAATAGGAAGTACCAAATACATGAGAGTGAGAAGGTCAATTCATTGATCTGCTCTAGGAACAGAAGAAGGCCAGTGTAACCAGGGGAAGGAAAGTGGCAAGAGATCACAGTGGACACTTATTATGAGTTGAGTTTTGTCGTTCAAAAAGATGTTGAAGCCCTATCCCCTGTGAATGTGATTTCCTTTGGAAATAGAGTCTTTGCAGATGATCCAGCAAAGATGAGTTCATTAGGATGGTCCCTAACCCAGTATGATTGCTATCCTTATAAAAGGAAAAAAGTTGGACTCAGACACATACACAGGGAGAATGCAGCATGAAGATGAAGGAGGATATTGGGGTGATGCATCTATAAGCCAAGGAACTCCAAAGATTGCCAGCAACCACCAGAATCTGGAGAGAGGCATGGAACAGATTCTTCCTCACAGACCTCAGAAGAAACTAACCCTGCTGAAACCGTGATTTAGAACTTCTAGTCTCCAGAACTGTAAGCCAATGCATTTATTTTGTTGAAGTCACTCAGTTTGTGGTACTGTGTTACAGCAGCCTTAGCAAACGAATGTGAACGAGGACAGATCTCTAGACATTTAGATTTTAGTATATGTTTAAATAGATCATACTGATGTTGCCATGTTGTCATGGCAGTGCAATCAAGGACAGCCTGATGATTTCTCCCCGAAACGTCAATAGAGCTTTATTCTTTAGTCATTAAAGACCAACCATCATACATAGGAGAGCTGACTTGATTTTTGAGGGTTGTTAACATTTAGTATTTTTTAAAGTACCTTTTTGGATAGAGGTTTTAAAAAAACTAACATGCGAATTTTTGAATGCTCAAGTCAATTATGTAATATATAATTTACCCCCTCTGTGATTCAGAAGTATCCATTTCAGCTCATAAAAAATTTAAATTTGAGTGTGATGGGATGTAGGAGGCATTGGAAGTATAAAAATAAATGAAGCTGTGCTCTTGATTATCTTAGAGTCTGATGGAGAAGACAGATACCTAAAGAAATAGTATCAATCTTTGGCAGGGAATCGTAAGTAGAGGTATATATGGGCTCTACAGGAGCACAAATGAAGGACTCGGTGGTGCTTTTGTGGTGGAGCTGATATCTGAGCCAAGGATTGAAAGTGAATAACCATCTGCCAAAGAAAGGAGAAGCATCATTCCAGAAAAAAGGGAGAGCCTTGCAAACCCACAGATGCAGCCAGTATCTGTGACTGGCTGCCCTAGAAACAAGAGTGGTGACAGAGACTTGATGGCGAGAAGAGGGGCCTGGTCCTGAAGGTCCTCGGATGGCCAGCCAAGGCCCTTGACTGCTCTGTAGGCAGTGGAGATCCACTGGAGAGAAGTAAGATGAGACGCACGTTTGTCCATGTATATCAATCAGAGCTCTTTGGTTGCAAACAACTGAAATTAACCCCAACTAAAAAGGAATTGTTAGAATTGAAGGAAAAGCTGAAGAAACAGGACTTGGGAAGGATAATTTAAAGCAGCCCCAAGACTAAGATGGCAAGATGGTAGTGGATAGCCTCATCAGAGATGCAGCAGTTACAACTTTGTTCCTTGAAAAAAAAAGTTATTTTGCCAAAATAACACATGTATAATACATGTGTACAAAACATCAAATGATATTACAGCAATTATATTGTAATAATTAGGAAAAAAATCCCATCCTGATTTCAACTCCAAAGAACTACTTTTAACCATTTTATCTGTTTTTCTTTCTAAAATTTATCTCTGTATTTGTAAGTTTAAAAAATGCGTATTCTGCTAACCAGAATTAAGCATAAAAACATCATTTTCTCAGCCATATGGAGAATAAGTTGGGGGAATTGGTGGAAATAGAAGCAGGAAGATTAGTTGGGAGGTTACTAGGGTAGTAGAGAAGCAATTGTGTCTTGCTTCTATGGCCCTGAATAACTAACATCTACACTATTTCCAAATAATTTACACTGTTTATTTTGAATATAAGCAAGATGGTTATGACAGGATAAAATGTTTATAAATCAGGAAATTAGGTCTATATCCAAAATAGTTGTAATGCAGGCAAAGCATGAATATATATTTTAGGGTTGAAAGAAATCCCTTTAACAGCAAAAGAGGTTTGGAATATATGGGTTTCTATCTTGTTTACCAGCAGAAATGTGGACTCAGTCAAAGCTTTCATTTATTGACTGGGTAAACTTTTCAAGAAAAATGAAAACAAGCCTTTAATTCATATATTTAAACATGTTTAAAACATACGCATATATATGCATGAAATACAAATAAGTGTATATATTTGTATATACACATGTGTATTTCATGCATATGTATATATATTTGTATATACACATATTTGTATTTCATGCATATATATATATATATATATATATATATATTTGAGACTGGGTAATTTATAAAGGAAAGAGGTTTAATTGACTCAGTTTCACATGACTGGAGAAAACTCAGGAAACTTACAATCATGGTAGAAGGTGATTGCCATGCCTTCTTCACATGGTAACAGAAGAGAGAAGTGAAGTGTAAGCACAGGAAAAACTGCCACGTTTAACACCATCAGATCTTGTGAGACTCACTCACTTTCAGGAGAACAGCATGAGGGAAACCAGGTTCCTCATGGGGATCACAATTCAAGATGAGATTTGGATGGGGACACAGAGCCAAATCATATCATCCATATATATAATTTTCATAATCTACACCTTTGCCTTGATATATTCCTGAATTTTGAGTCCCCAAACAATGTTAACCATTTAGATTTTGAAAATCAGCACCAATTTGGATGACCACTGAAATGAATAAGCCGTCTGTTTTTATAGGGTTTTCCTAGTGACAAGAAGGGGGAAGAAAAGGACAACTGTGGTCCTAAGTTAGCCATTTCCTTAATCTATTCTGCTAGACTTTTTCATCTGAAGGCTTGATTATTTAAAACCTTACAAAGTTTTTGGACAAAATCCAGAATGTGAAAAATTCCACAGGACAAAACACCAGATTTCTTCAGTAAATAAATGGCAAAGAAAGAGCACAAGGAGGAACCCACAGTTTACAAGAGATATGAAACAATTGCTACATTCAATGTGTGAACCTTGTTTGGATCCTGATTCAGACAAAACAACTGATCAACTATTAAAAAATACATAAGATAATCAGAAAAACATAAAGAGATTTGATTATATTAAGGAAATATTTTTTACTCTTCATGGATGTAAAAATATTTCACTTATTAATTTTGTTAATGATCCTTACATTTTAAAGATACTTAAGGAAACGGGTTTTTTTTGTTGTTGTTGTTGTTGTTTTTTCGAGACAGAGTCTCATTCTGTCTCCCAGGCTGGCGTACAATGGTATAATCTCGGCTCACTGCAACCTCCGCCCCCCGGGTTCAAGTGATTCTCCTGCCTTAGCCTCCTGAGTAGCTGGGATTACAGGTGCCCACTACCACGCCCAGCTAATTTTTGTATTTTTAGTAGAGACGGGGTTTTACCAGGTTGGCCAGGCTGGTCTCAAGCTCCTGACCTCAAGTGATCACCCACCTTGGCCTCCCAAAGTGCTGGGATTACAGGTGTAAACCACCACACCCAGCCAAGAACACTTCTTTTAATGAGATGACATGATGTCTGGTTTGCTTCATGATAATTGAATGACAGGAGGTAAGAATACAGATGAAACAAAAGTAACTTGAGTTGATGATTAGTGAAGCTGGGGTAGGAGCGGGGAAGCTCATTGTGTTGGCCTCTCTACTTTTGTACATGTTAAAATTATTCATACTAAAATGTTAAAAATGTTTTTTCATATACAAAATACAGTAATCTCCCTTATCCATGGTTTCGCTTCCTGTGGTTTCATTTACCTGCAGTCAACCATGGTCAGAAAATACGAAATGAAAAATTCCAGGAATAAACAATACACAAGTTTTAAATAGCGGCCATTCTGACTAGCATGATGAAATAACGCAGCATCTCACTTCATCCCTTCTTCATCACAAGAAAAAAGATGAGTATAGTACAATAAGATATTTTGAAAGAGATCACATTCATGTAACTTTTATTATAGTTTATTGTTTTAATTTAGTATTTTGTCATCAGTTACTGTTATTAATTTCTTACTGTGCCTAATTTATAAATTATACTTTATGATAGTTACGTATGCCCAGGAAGGAACACAGTATATATAGAGTTTGATGATATCCATGGGTTCAGGCATCCATTAGGGGTCTTGGGACGCAATCCTCACAGATAAGGGGTGATTACTTCCAATACTATGTTGAATAGGAGTAGTGAGAGAGGTCATCCTGGTCTTGATCCATTTTTCAAAGAGAATGCTTCCAGGTTTTGCCCATTCAGTATGATATTGGCTGTGGGTTTGTCATCAATAGCTCTTATTATTTTGAGATATGTTCCATCAGTACCTAGTTTATTGAGAGTTTTTAGCATGAAGAGGTGCTGAATTTTGTCAAAGGCCTTTTCTGCATCTATTGAGATAATTATGTGGTTTTTGTCATTGGTTCTGTTTATGTGATGGATTCTGTTTATTGATTTGTGTATGTTGAACCAGCCTTGCATCCCAGGGATGACGCTGACTTGATCGTGGTAGATAAACATTTTGATATGCTGCTGGATTCGGTTTGCCAGTATTTTATTAAGGATTTTCGCATCAATGTTCATCAGGGATATTGGTCTAAAATTCTCTTTTTTTGTTGTGCCTGCCAGGCTTTGGTATCAGGATAATGTTGGCCTCATAAAATGAGTTAGGGAGGATTCCCTCTTTTTCTATTGTTTGAAATAGTTTCAGAAGGAATGGAAATAGTTTCAGAAGGAATTTGTACCTCTGGTAGAATTTGGCTGTGAGTCCGTCTGGAACTGGACTTTTTTTTTGTTTGTAGGCTATTAATTACTGCCTCAATTTCAGAGCTTGTTATTGGTCTATTCAGGGATTCGACTTCTTCCTGGTTTAGACTTGGGAGGGTGTATGTATCCAGGAATGTATCCATTTCTTCTAGATTTTCTAGTTTATTTGCTTAGAGGTGTTTAAAGTAATCTCTAATGGTAGCTTGTATTTCTGTGGGATCAGTGGATATCCCCTTTATCAATATTTATTGTGTCTATTTTATTCTTGTCTTTTCTTCTTTATTAGTCTGGCTAGCAAGGGGTGATAACTTATCTGAACATAGTGCAAAGCTTTTGGAAAATAATTTAAAACATTAAATTCTATAACCTAAATTGCTATAGGGCATTGTTATAAATATATCTTCAGCTAAAGTGGTTATTTAAAAATCATGATGGTATTATTATTTATCTAATACTTCCTGCCCAGTTAATTCCAATGTACACATTATTTTGATATACCACTTAGTGATTGATGTGTATTACAATTGTAATCTTATTAAATTAGAACCTGCGATGTCTGTTGTTTTCCACCTCACATCTTTACAGCCTCACCCCAGATTCAAGCCCAGGAAGCTTCCAATTACTTGGGCTGACAGTGTCTCAACTCAGGTGTGCTCTCCTTTTTCTGTCTGCCTTGGGGCTTCTCTGATGTCCCAGCATCGGATGCCAGCATGATACAGTCAGAAGGCGTCCACAGACAGCTGATCTTTAAACAATGGTGGATGAGAAACCATATGTAAACACTTCTTCAGTTGGCCTTTGAGTGAACAATTCTGAGGGACATTCTATGTGCTTCTCAAAACATCCTGGTGACATCAAGCCTTATTTACCCATAGAGTGACCAGCTTGGTGTGCACTTTTGTTTTGACTTTGTGTCTTTTTTTGTTTTACTTCCTTGGTTCTCACCCTTCTCCCTAAGACTGTCTGCCAAATAAAATGTTTTACAGAAATTATTACACACTCTGCCTTTGGAGGGGACATAGCCTAAAATAAGACAGTTTTTGAAAGTTGTATTACACTTGAAGTACAAATTTTTCTCAAAGACAATGTTATAAATTCTAAAACTTATAGCTAAGACACTCGTGTTTATCACTATTCATTTGTATTCCTGTACCTTAGGTATAAAATAGGCTTCTATTTAAAACTTCAGACAACTATATTCAAGACAGTGTTTTCCAAATCTGAGTGCACATTATAATGATCTAAGGTGATTTCACCATACTTCCCAAAGCAATTTACAGATTCAATGCTATTTCTCTCAAATTACCAATGACCTTCTTCACAGAACTAGAAAAAAACTATTTCAAAATTTATATGGAACTGAAAAAGAGCCCAAATAGCCAATCCTAAGCAAAAAGAACAAAGCAGGAGGCATCATGCTACATAACTTATACTACAGGGCTACAGTAGCTAAAACAGCATAGAACTGGTACAAAAACAGAAACATAGTCTCAATGCAGTGGCTCATGCCTATAATCGCAGCATTTTAGGAGGTCAAGGAAGGTGAGTTCAGGAGTTCAAGACCAGCCTCAACAATCTGGCAAGACTCTGTACTACAAAAAAAATAGCAGGGCATGGTGGCATGTGCCTGTGGTCCCAGCTACTTGGGAGACTGAGGTGCAGGGATCACTTGAGCCTGGCGGGGCAGAGGTGGCAGTAAACCCAGATCACGCCACTGCATTCCAGGCTGGGTGACAGAGGGAAACCCTGGCTCAAAATAAAATAAAATCAAAAGCAAGAACAAAAAAATCCAGACACATAGACCCATGGAAATGAATAGAGAGCCCAGACATAAGGCTGCACACCTACAACCATCTGATCTTCGACAAAGCCAACAAAAACAAACAATGGGAAAAGAACTCCCTGTTCAATAAGTGTTACTGGGATAACTGTTTAGCTACATGCAGAAGATTGAAACTGGATCCCTTCCTTACACCATATACAAAAATCAACTCAAGATGGATTAAAGACCTAAATGTAAAACCTAAAACTATAAAAACCCTGGAAGACAACCTAGGAAATACCATTCTGGACATAGGAGTGGCAAAAATTTCATGACCAAGATGCCAAAAGCAATTGCAAGAAAACTGAAAATTGACATATGGGCTCTAGTTAAACTAAAGAGCTTCTGCACAGCAAAAGAAACTATCAACAGAGTAAAAAGACAACAGAATGGGAGAAAACATTTGCAAACTATGCATCTGGTAAAAGTCTAATATCCACCATCTATAAGGAACTCAAATTTCCAAGAAAAACAAAATAATCCCATTAAAAAGTAGGCAAAAAAGGAGAAGAGGGGCCAAGATGGCCGAATAGGAACAGCTCTAGTCTGCAGCTCCCAGTGAGACCAACGCAGAAGGCAGGTGATTTCTGCATTTCCAACTGAGGTACCAAGTTCATCTCATTGAGACTCGTTAGGCAATGGGTCTAACCCACAGAGGGTGAGCAGAAGCAGGGTGGGGCATCGCTTCACCCTGGAAGTGCAAGGAGCTGGGGGACAGCCCTCCTCCAGCCAAGAGAAGCATGGAGGGACTGTGCTACTCAGCCGGGTTACTATGCTTTTCTCATGGATTTTGCAGTCTGCAGATCAGGAGATTCCCTCATGTGCCTACATCACCAGGACCCTGGGTTTAAAGCATAAAACTGGGCAGCTATTTGGGCAGACACCAAGCTAGCTGCAGGAGTTTTTTTCCATACCCCAGTGGAGCCTGGAACCCCAGTGAGACAGAACCATTCAATCCCCTGGAAAAGGGGCTGAAGCAAGGGAGCCAAGTGGTCTCACTCAGCAGGTCCCACTCCCACAGAGGCCAGCAAGGTAAGAACCACTGGCTTGAAATTCTCACTGTCAGCACAGTAGTCTGAAGTCGACCTGGGACAATCAGGTTTGGTGGGAGGAGGGGCGTCCACCATTACTGAGGCTTTAGTAGGCAGTTTGACAGTGCTAAGGAGGCTGGGAGGTCTGGACTGGGCGGAATTCACCACAGAACAGCAAATTGGCTGTGGCCAGACTGCTTCTCCAGATTCCTCCTCACTGGGCAGGGCATATCTGAAGGAAAGGTAACAGCACCAGTCAGGGGCTTACAGACAAAACCCCCATCTTCCTGGGACAGAGCACTTGGGGGAAGGGGGATTTAATCTTTCCTGCCTGCCAGCTCTGAAGAGAGCAGCTGATCCTGACAAGAGGGGTTCTCCCAGCACAGGGTAGCAGCTCTGCTAAAGGACAGATTGCCTCCTCAAGTGTGTCCCCGACCCCCATGCCTCCTGACTGGGAGAGACCCCCCAGCAGGGGTCGACAGACACCTCATACAGGAGAGCTCCAGCTGGGGCCAGTGCTCCTCTGGGATGAAGCTTCCAGAGGAAGGAGTGGGCAGCAATATTTGCTGTTCTGCAGCTTGCACTGGTGATACCCAGGTGAACAGGGTCTGGAGTGGACCTCCAGTAAATTACAGCAGACCTGCAGAAAAGGAGCCTGACTGTTAGAAGAAAAACTAACAAACAGAAAGCAACAACATCAACATCAACATAAAGGACCCCCACAAAAAAACCCCATTAAAAAATCATCAGCCTCAAAGATCAAAGGTAGATAAACCCATGAAGATGAGGAAAAACCAGTGCAAAAATGCAGCAAATTCCAAAAACAGGAATGCGTATTGTCTTCTAAATGATCACAACTCCTCTCCAGCATAGGCATAAAACTAGACAGAGAATGAGATTGATGAATTGACAAAAGTAGGCTTCAGAAGGTGGGTAATAACAAACTTCTCAGAGCTAAAGGATCATGTTCTAACCCGATGCAAGGAAGCTAAGAACCTTGGTAAAAGGTACAGGAACTGCTAACTAGAATAACCAGTTTAGAGATGAACAAAAATGACCTGATGGAGCTGAAAAACATAGCATGAAAACTTTGTGAAGCTTAATCAAGTATCAATAGCAGAATTGATCAAGCAGAAGAAAGGATATCAGAGATTGAAGATCAACTTACTGAAATAAGGCAAGATTAGAGAAAAAAGAATGAAAAGGAATGAACAAAGCCTCCAAGAAATATGGGACTATGTAAAAAGACTGAAACTATGAATGATTGGTGTACCTGAAAATGATGGGGAGAATGTAACCAAGCTGGAAAACACACTTCAGGATATTATGTAGGACAACTTCCCCAACCTAGCAAGACAGATCAACATTCAAATTCAGGAAATACAGAGAACACCACTAAGATGCTCCTCAAGAAGAGCAATGCCAAGACACCTAATCATCAGATACTCCAAGGTTGAAATGAAGGAAAAAATATTAAGGGCAGCCAGAGAGAAAGGTCAGGCTACCCACAAGGGGAAGCCTATCAGAATAACAGCAGATCTCTCTGCAGAAATGCTACAAGCAAGAAGAGAGTGGGGACCAATATTCAACATAATTAAAGAAAATAATCTTCAACCCAGAATTTTATATCCAGCCAAACTAAGCTTCAAAAATGAAGGAGAAATAAAATCCTTCACAGACAAGCAAATGCTGAGGGATTTTGTCACCACCAGGCCTGCCTTGCAAGAGCTCCTGAAGGAAGCAGTAAATATGAAAAGGAAAAACCGGGACCAGCCACTCAAAAACACACAAAAATATAAAAACCAATGACACTATGAAAAAACTGCATCAACTAATGTGCAAAATAACCAGCTAGTATCATGATGAAGGATCAAAATCACACATAACATTAACCTTAAATGTAAAAGGGCTAAGTGACCCCAATTAAAAGACACAGACTGGAAAATTGGATAGAGTCAACACTCATTGGTGTGCTGTATTCAGGAGACCCATCTCATGTGCAAAGACACATATAGGCTCAAAATAAAGGGATGGAGGAATATTTGCCAAGCAAATGGAAAGCAAAAAAAAAAAAAAAAAAAAAAAAATCAGAGATTGCAATGCTAGTCTCAGATAAAACAGACTCTAAACCAACAAAGATCAAAAAAGACAAAGAAGGGCATTATATAATGGTAAAGGGATCAGTGCAACAAGAAGAGCTAACTATCCTAAATATATATATGCTCCCAAATACAGGAGCACCCAGATTCATAAAACAAGTTCTTAGAGACTTACAAAGATACTTAGACTCCCACACCATAATAATGGGGGCTTTAACACTCCACTATCAATATTAGCTCAACAAGACAGAAAATTAACAAGGTTATTCAGGATTTGAACTCAGCTGTGGAATAAGTGGACCTAATAGACATCTACAGAACTCTCCACCTCAAATCAACAGAATATACATTCTTTTCAGCACCATATTGCACTTGTTGTAAAATTGACCACATAATTGGAAGTAAAACACCCTGCAGAAAATGCACAAGAATGGAAATCATAACAGTCTCTCAGACAACAGTGCAATCAAATTAGAACTCAGGATTAAGAAACTCACTCAAAACCACACAACTACATGGAAACTGAACAACCTGGTCCTGAATGAGTACTGGGTAAATAATGAAATTAAGGGAAAAACAAAGAAGTTCTTTGAAACCAATGATAACAAGGAGGTAACATACCAGAATATCTGGGACACAGCTAAAGCAGTGTTAAGAGGTAAATTTATAGCACTAAATGCCTACATCAGAAAGCTGGAAAGATCTAAAATCAACACCATAACATCACAATTAAAAGAACTAGAGAAACAAGAGCAAACAAATTCAAAAGCTAGCAGAAGACAAGAAATAACTAAGATCAGAGAAGAAGGAAAGAGATAGAGACATGAAAACCCTTTCAAAAAATCAATTAATCCAGGAGCTGGTTTTTTGAAAAGATTAACAAAACAGAAAGACTGCTAGCTAGACTAATAAAGAAGAAAAAAGAGAACAATCAAACAGACACAATAAAAAATGATAAAGGGGATATCACCACTGATCCCACAGTAATACAAACTACCATCAGAGAATACTATAAACACCTCTACATAAATACACTAGAAAATCTAGGAGAAATGGATAAATTCCTGGACACATCCACCCTCCCATGACAAAACCAGGAAGAAGTCGAATGCCTGAATACATCAATAACAAGCATTGAAAATGAGGCAGTAATTAATAGCCTACCAACCAAAAAAAGCCCAAGACTAGATGGATTCACAGCCAAATTCTACCAGAGGTGCACAGAGAAGCTGGTACCATTCCTTCTGAAAATATTCCAAACAGTAGAAAAAGAGGACTCCTCCCTAACTCATTTTATGAGGCCAGCATCATCCTGATACTAAAACACGGCAGAGACACAACAAAAAAAGAAAATTTCAGGCCAATATCCCCAATGAACATTGATGCAAAAGTCCACAATAAAATACTGGCAAATCAAACCCAGCAGCACATCAAAAACTTATCCACCATGATCAAGTCAGCTTCATCCCTGGGATGCAAGACAGATTCAACCTACAGGAATCAATAAGCAGAATCCATCAGATAAACAGAACCCATGACAAAAACCACACAATTATCTCAATAGATACAGAAAAGGCCTTGGATACAATTCAAAATCCCTTCATGCTAAAAATTCTCAATAAACTAGATATTGATGGAACATATCTCAAAATAATACAAGCTATTTATGACAAACCATAGCCAATATCATATGAAATGGGCAAAAGCTGGAAGCATTCCCCTTCAAAACTGGCACAAAGCAAGAATGCCCTCTCTTACCACTCCTATTCAACATAGTATTGGAAGTTCTGGCCAGGGCAATCAGGCAAGAGAAAGAAATAAAGGATATTCAGATAGCAAGACAGGAAGTCAAATTGTCTCTGTTTGCAGATGACATGATTGTATATTTAGAAAACCTCATTGTCTCAGCCCAAAAACTCCTTAAGCTGATAAGCAGCTTCAGCAAAATCTCAGGACACAAAACCAATGTGCAAAAATCACAAGCATTCTTATACACCAATAACAAAAAAACAGAGAGCCAATTCATGAGTGAACTGCCATTCATAATCACTACAAAGAAAATAAAACACCTAGGAATACAACTTACAAGGGATGTGAAAGACCTCTTCAAGGAGCACTACAAACCACTGCTCAAGGAAATAAGAAAGGACACAAACAAATGGAAAAACATTCCATGCTTATGGATAGGAAGAATCAATATTGTGAAAATGGCCATACTGCCCAAAGTAATTTATAGACTCAATGCTATTCCCATCAAGCTACCGTTGACTTTCTTCACAGAATTAGAAAAAACTGATTTAAATTTCATATGCAGCCAAAGAAAAGCCAATATAGTCAAGACAATCCTAAGCAAAAGAACAAAGATGGAGGAATGAGACTACCTGACTTCAAACTATACTAGAAGATTACAGTAACCAAAACAGCATGGTACTGATACTAAAACAAATATGTAGACCAATGGAACAGAACAGAGACCTCAGAAATAACAGCACACATCTACAATCATCTGATCTTTGACAAACCTGACAAAAACAAGCAATAGGGAAAGTATTCCCTATTTAATAAATGGTGCTGAGAAAACTGGCTAGCCATACACAGAAAACAGAAACTGGATCCCTTCCTTATGCCTTATACAAAAATTAACTCAAGATGGATTAAAGTCTTAAATGTAAAACTCCAAACCATGAAAACTCTAAAAGAACACCTAGGCAGTACCATTCAGGACATAGGCATGGGCAAAGACTTCATGACTAAAACACCAAAAGCAATGGCAACGAAATCCAAAATTAACAAGTGGAATCTAATCAAACTAAAGAGCTTCTGCACAGCAAAAGAAACTATCATCAGAGCGATCAGGCAACCTACAAAATGGGAGAAAATTTTTGCAATCTACCCATCTGACAAAAGTCTAACATCCAGAATCTACAAGGAACTTCAAGAAATTTACAAGAAAAAAATAAACAGCCCCATCAAAAACTAGGCCAAGAATATGAACAGACATTTCTCAAAAGAAGACATTTATGTGGCCGACAAACATAAAAAAAAAAAAAAAAGCTCATCATCACTGGTCATTAGAGAAATGCAAGTCAAAATTGCAATGAGGTACCATCTCACACCAGTTAGAATGGCAGTTATTTAAAAGTCAGGAAACAGATGCTGGAGAGGATGTGGTGAAATAGGGGCACTTTTACACTGTTCATGGGAGCGTAAATTATTTCAACCATTGTGGAAGACAGTGTGGCAATTCCTCAAGAATCTAGAACCAGAAATACCATTAGACCCAGCAATCCCATTACTAGGTATATACCCAAAGGATTATAAATCATTCTACTGTAAAGACATGTGTGCACATACGTTTATTGCAGCACTATTTATAGTAGCAAAGACTTGGGGAACCAATCCAAATGCCCATCAATGATAGACTGGAAAAGAATATGTGACACATATATACCATGGAATACTATGCAGCCATAAAAAAGAATAAGTTCATGTCCTTTGCAGGGACATGGATGAAGCTGGAAGCCATTATTCTCAGCAAACTAACACAGGAAGAGAGAACCAAACACCACATGTTCTCACTTGTAAGTGGGAGTTGAACAATGAGAATACATGGACACAGGGAGGGGAACATCGCACACTGGGGCCTGTTGGGGGGCGGGAGACAAGAGGAGGGAGAGCATTAAGACAAATACCTAATGCATGTGGGGCTTAAAACGAAGATGACGGTTTAATGGGTGCAGCAAACCACCATGGTACATGTATACCTATGCAACACACCTGCACATTCTGCCCATATATCCCAAAACTTAAAATAAGATTTTTTAAAAGTGGGCAAAAGACATGAAAAGACACTTTTTAAAAGAAGACTTATATGCAGCCAGCAAGCATATGAAAAAAAGCTCAATATTACTGATTATTAGAGAAATGCACATCAAAACCACAATGAGATACCATCTCACACCAGTCAGAATGGCTATTAAAAAGTCAAGGCCGGGCGCAATGGCTCATACCTGTAATCCAAGCACTTTGGGAGGCCAAGGCAAGTGGATCATGAGGTCAAGAAATCAAGACCATCCTGGCCAACATGGTAAAATGCTCTACTAAAAATGCAAAAATTAGCTGGGCCTGGTGGCGCACGCATGTAGTCCCAGCTACTCAGGAGGGTGAGGCAGAATAATCACTTGAACGCGAGATGCGGAGGTTGCATGAGCCAAGATCACACCACTGTACTCCAGCCTGGTGACAGAATGAGGCTCTGTCAAAAAAACAAAAAAAAAAAAACAAAAAAAAACAAAGTCCAAAATAACACATGCTGGCAAGGTTTTGGAGAAAAACCTTGGAGAAAAGGGAATCTTTATACACTGTTGGTAGGAGTGTAAATTAATTCAACCATTGTGGAAGGCACTGTGGCAATTTCTCAAAGACCTAAAAACAGAACCACCATTCAATCCAGCAATCCCATTACTGGGCATATACCCAAAGGAATATAAATCATTCTGCTATAAAGACACATGCACGTCTATGTTCACTGCAGCACTATTCACAATAGCAAAGACATGGAGTTAACCTGAATGTCCATCAGTGGTGGACTGGACAAAGAAAACGTATTGCATATACACCATGAAATACTACACAGCCATAAAAAATGAATGAGATCACATCTTTTGCAGCAACACAAATAGAGCTGGAGAGCATTAGTCTAACTAAACTTACACAGTCACAGAAAACCACATACCATGTGTTCTCACTTGTAAGTGGGAGCTAAACATTGAGTGTATATGATCACAAAGAAGAGAACAGACACCAGAACCTACTTGAGGATGGAGGGTGAGAGGAGGGTAAGGATTGAAAAAGTACCTATCAAGTATTATGCCTCTTTCCTGCATGATGGAATAATCTGTACATCACACCCTCATGACATGAGTTTACCTATATAACAAACCTGCACATGTACCCCTGAACCTAAATTATAAGTTTAAAAAAAACCACAAATTCTTTTTGAAAGTATTATATTAATAATAATGATAATAATAATAATAATCCAGGTGATTCTGATGCTCAGGCAAATTTGAGAATCACCCATCTAGAAGACTATATACTAGGGAAGAATATCTCCTGAGATTCACAGGAAAAATTATCTTGCCTTCAAGTGAGATTATAATCCATTTTTTTCTGGGTTGGTTTAGATATTAAGGACACAGAATCTACTACATCTTTTAAACATAGAAGGTTCTTCTTTATAGCTATTTTGAATCCTTTATGTCACAGTTTAAGATTTTTCTTCTGTTTCATCCTGAAGGAAAGTGAAAAACAGTTTGGATATTTCGTATCAAAATATAAAGTCTGTATGCTGTTAAATCTCCTTTGATTATTTTTCTAGGTTAGAAAGTCCCTTTCCCTTTCATCTTTCCTCATGTCTCATTTTGCAGCTCTTTACATCATCCTTATAGGTCCAAACCCCTCTTCATGTACTTACAAAATTGAACCCATTTTTCAAACCCTGAAAAAGGTCTGAACAATACTTTTAAAAACTTTTCTAGTAAAATTTCAGGGTTAAGAGTCATGAACAGAAATAGTTATATGTCTTGAAACTGAACAATTCCATTCCATTTATCCAGGATGATCAAGGGGTAACTAAGGCACTTGGAACCAGATCCCTGCTCTGTGAGATACTTGTGATAGGACACAGCAGTAGTTCTCAAACTTTAGCATGCATCAGAATTGCCTGGGAGGACTTGTTATATATGGATTGCTGGGACTGATCAACCTTCAGAATTCCTAATTCAGCATATCTGACTGGAGCCTGAGAATTTATATTTCTAACCTGTTTCTAGGTGATGCTGCTGCTGGTCCAGAGACCACACATGAGAACCACTGGACTAGGGAGATTTGTACATCATAGACACATTGGTTTCCCTTGACACAGAATGGATCTCAGGAGTCAAGTGTAATTTTGCAGATTTGGACACTGGGGTTTAAAGAAGCCAAGTGACATTGCTTGAGGCTACGATGCAGAACTAAAAGCTCTCTGCTCCCATCTCAGAGCTTGCTGATTCTACATTACTCTGCTGAACCAGTCCCTGTGCCCATGACTCCCATCATCCCAATAATGTTTGAGGTCTATTAATGTTTCCAAAAGTTAAAGATAGGTCTTTGACTTATCAAAAAAATGATATTAACCATTCTGCATAAAAATCTTTCTAAACTGTATTATATTCTTCTGGACCTCACATAGAGTATGTAGGACATACTTGAACCCATTTTTTTTTTTCAGTAAGTGATCACTACTATGGTGGGAAGAGTAGGTTTGGTAGGGGAAGGGCAGATACCAAGAGCTCATTCTGGACATATTAAGTTTGAGATGTATATTAGGTGTCTAAGTTAAAATACAAGTAGGAGCTAGAAAATATTGATCTGGAGCTCAGGGGAAAAGTCTAGAATAGAGATATTAATTTGTAAGTCATTAGGACATAAATACATTTTAAAGACCTTTGTTGTACTACATTATCTAAACTCTGAGAAGAGGTAGAGAGGAGAAGAAATACAAGGACCAAGTCCTTAGGGTACTCCAGCACTTAAAGACTGGAAAAATGAGGAATTAACAAAGACCAAGAAGGTAAAACCAGAGAAACCAATATAACCAAACCAATATGAGAGCAGGTTGGATTTATAGTACAGCTGCAGATAGTGTATAAATACAAAATTGCCAGATTACATCTTCAATTCAGATTACATCTATTTCCTCAATGAAATAGGAAGCAAGTCAATGAACATGAATATAAATCTGAAATGAGACTAATCAGTATGGGTGTGTGTTTTTCTCCAGCCGTATTCAGTTGTATGGGGGCAGGCAGGGACTAGACAGTTATGTTCAACTTTCTAAGTTAAATCTAGGAAAATATAGGAAAGTAGTTGATAGACAAGGGCATTAAGGATGTTTGCCAGGGAATTATTACAATTTAATGGTGTAACTAAAGCTGGTTTAAGAGTGAAGTAAAGACAGAAGAGGTTAGGGGGAATGAAAAGGTGGTAGAATCAATGATTCTCCCCTCTGAGCCTCAGTTTTCTCATTTGCAAAATGAAGTTTCCTAAAACTACTTCTTCCTCTAGACCATAAGCCTCCTAAAGGTTATGGCCATGTTTTATGTATTTTGGCACATCTATTGCCTAATGTAGTATTTGGATTATAAAAGATGTTCAATACTTTCAAAAAGTCACTGAGTGAGAATCTTAGAAAAAAAAGTAAGCATTTTAATAAACAGCAAAACTACATGCAAATGAAGTAAACAGTAAACAATGTCAAGCAACAAATGGTACTCCAAGCTCTATTTTTAGAGAGGGAATACAATTGATTCTGTGAGGCATTTAATATAAGGTAAAAGAATGAGGTCATGTGGGAAAAGGCTAGAGTGCCACATGAAGGTACATATGGAACCAGCACACTCCTGAGTATATTTCCCATTTCTCCAAATATCATGTGTGGTAAACTGAACCATGACCCCTCAAGAGGCCTTCATCCTAATCCCTGGTGCCTGTGAATATTACCTTATATGGCAAAAGAGACTTTGCAGGTGTGATTAAATTAAATATCTTGAGATAAAGATGTTATGCTGGATTATCCAAGTGGGCCCAATGTTATCATAGGGATTCTTTTAAGAGGGAGGCAGGAGATGAGGGAGACTAAAAGTGATGTGGTAACAGATGAAGAAGGATAGAGAGAAAGGGATTTGAAGATACTGTGCAGCTGGCTTTGAAGATATAGGAACATGGCCATGAACCCAAGGATGTAAATGGCCTCTAGAAGGTGGAAGAGACCAGTAAATGAATTCTTCCCTAGAGCCTCCAGAAAGAACCAATCCTCTTGGCACCTTGACTTTAACTCAATTAAAATTTATTTCAAACTTCTGGTCTCCAGAACGATAAGATAATAAATCTTCATTGTCTTTGTGGTAATTTGTTATAATGGCAATAGGAAACTAACATGCATGTTTTCATGTAGAATTTAAAAGAGAATTAATGAAAATTTAATTAAAAATAAAGATCAATATATGTGACTCTCTTGCCAGTGTACTACAAATGCCAGCTGGTTTTAGCAAATGCAGTTATTTGACTGAGGATAATTTTGAGGTAGAAGACACTTTGGGAGTGGAATAAAAATTATTCTTCATATTTTAGGGTAGAGGAAACATGATTAGGTAGTTGATAAAACTCTCCAGGGCCACTCAAATATAAAGTTTCTTGCCTTTTTTCACTACTTCCTCATGGGATCAGGTGATTTTCTCCTACAGTGCACTTTGGGACAACAACCCTTTTCCTTTATCCTTCACGCATTCTCTTATTCTCTAACAGGCCATCACAAAACTGTTTAGGTGGCAAGGACATTAATGACCATTTTGTTATACAAATTACACCTTTGTAAGTAGATAGCATTTCACAACTTAGCATATTAATCAGGTTCTCCCAGCCCCCTCTAATTCAGTTCCACTCTGCTGGACTGTGCCATTTTTAATCCTATTGCTCTGTACTGGACACTAGACAAATCCTTGAGTTGGTGGAAGATGAATGAAAGAAAACATGATGAACCAACTGAACCGGAAAAAGTGATCAAAGAAAAGAGCACCCCAGGCCTAAAAAATCACAGTCCTCTCTATAGACCTAATTGAAAGTATGTGATTCAAAATTGCTGTTGCTCAAAATGACCAAGCTAGTCTCAGGAGCTTTGCTAATGACTTTGCCATCTGGGAAGGCAGAGAACTTAAAAGATAATTATTTTGGGGGTGAAGGGGCTAGCACAAGATTACAAGAATATTAAATGTAAACGAAAAGCTTTGGCCATAGCAAACACTGAAAAACTGTCCACAGGAATAGCTTACCTAAAATCCAATTAAAACAGTAAGGCCCCTTATTTAATTGCCCTTAAATAGGAAGTCCAGCCCCTAAAATGTATGCCTAAGGGTGACAGAACTCTTCACTGAAACTTCTCCTGTAAGGAACCGTAAGTCACTCTGTGGATCCCAGAGCAAGGAGATCACCTAATATATGAGCTCCCCTCTAGAACTCACTTATACTGGGAAATGGATTAGGATGGTGATGTAGCTTTGAAATCCCCTGCTTACTGTGAGAAACACTTAAGCTGGTTAGGATACAGTCAGGACTACCTACCACTCACAAGGAGACAACCAGAGAAATTTAAATAAATGCTTTCAAATGCATTAAGGACCCACAAGCCTCAATAGAAAGTAAAAAAGACAACATGTAGAATTTTTGCTATACGTTCCTTGAAATGATAAAGTGATAGTTACTCCTTTTATAATAATTTAGATTCAGGTCAACTCCATAGTATCAAGTCATGAATATTCTGTAACTCTGTAGAAACTACAAAAACTGAAGGAATGGTGGCCTGGATTTTTTTGGTGGGGAGCGGTGTTTCTTAGTTCTTCCTAGCACCTCTGTAACAAATTTTCCTTCTCTATTCAATCTGTTTCAGGGGTAAGGGTGGTAAGTAAGAATCATTTGCTTCATTGCTCTAGTAAGCCTGTGTTTAAGGAATGATGTCAAATCTGGCATATATGCTAGAGTAGGACAAATATTTGGAGTCATTATAAGTTGTTCAAACCCTCTCAGCATCTGCTATATTGCTTTTAAATAAAATGTGTCACAAGACTTGCAGTTCCTACCTAGGCAGAATAATAAGGACAATATTTACCATTTTCTATGGAAAAACAATATAACCAGTCAAAATATATGAAACAATAATTTTTAAGATACTGGATATTAAGGAACAGAGAAAAATGGTCCCACAAAAACAGAAAATGAATAAGGTAAGCCCTACAATTACCTCAGATTTCTGCCTTGTGAGAGTTGCCAGTCCATAGCACATGAAGAGAGAATCCAGGTAGAGTTCAGGGGACTCCCTGAGTTGAAGAGACAAAGCTAAAAGTCCAGGGAGACCAACGTAGCTACAGTTCACAAGACAGAACCAGAAAGTACATAGCTGCACAAAGGAAGAAGTCCAAGGACTAGCAAAGTGTCCCCCTTGAGTATTCATTAGAGTACTGATCAATGCATGCACGTAAAGAAACCAACCAAGCGAGGGAAATAAGTACCTGAAAAGTTTAATGATAATAGTATGTGGCAATCACACAGGACTTGGAAGAGTATCTGCCCTTATCACCCATACGAAAATGTCAAAATTTACAATGAATTAAAAAGAGTACATGGGAGGGTCTTGCCTTTGTGGTATGCAATAATTAGCAATAGATCAAATAATACTCTGGTCCCATGTAACAAATCTTAAAAGTTGTATACAAAAAGATAAACTGTTTCTAAGTAACCTAACTGCATCCCAAAAGAAAGCTCAAATATACTTAGAGGAATACAAAAAATATCCAGTACCCAGAAAAGTAAAATTCACAATGTCTGGCACCCAATCAAAAATTATCAGGAATGCAAAGAAGCAGGAAAATTCAATCCATGATGAGGAGAGAAAACAGTATATTGAAATTGACACAGAACTGGCACACATGTTTGAATTAGCAGACAAGGATATAAAAACATTTACTGTAACTGCATTCCATATGTTCAGAGAATTATGTAAAAACATAAAAGAAATTTTTAAAAACCTAATCAAACTTCTAGTGACGAAAACAAAAATGTCTGCTAATAAATACACTGGATGAAATTAGAAGCAGATAGGACCTTACAGAAAGAAATATAAGTGAATTTGAATATGCATCAGTGAGCTATGGAGCAACTTCAATCATCATTTATAGATGTATCTGAAAGAGAGAAAAGGAAATGCAAAAGAGATACTTGAAGAAATAATGGTCATTTAAAAAACTGATGAAAAATGTAAAGCCAGATATCCAAGAAGCTCAATTAATTCCAAGTACAAAAAATACGAGGAAAAAAACTATACCTACCAAGGCAAATCATAATCTTTGTGAAGATTTTTAACTACTAATTCAGTGTTCTTATATCTTATAATAAAGCCTAGAACTATTCAAATTGTTTGTTTCTTCTGGAGGGAGTTTTAGTAATTTGTGTCTATCAAAAAAATTGGTTCATTTTATTTAAGTTGTTGATCTGTTGGATTCTACCGAACATGAAAGGAAGAAGTGTTGCGGGAAGTCAGGGGCCCCAAACAGAGGGACCGGCTGGAGCCATGGCAGAGAAACATAAATTGTGAAGATTTCATTTTAATATGGACACGTATCAGTTCCCAAAATTAATACTTTTATAATTTCTTATGCCTGTCTTTACTGCAGTCTCTGAACATAAATTGTGAAGATTTCATGGACATTTATCAGTTCCCAAATAATACTCATAATTTCTTATGCCTGTCTTATTTTAATCTCTTAATCCTGTTATCTTCATAAGCTGAGGATGTACATCACCTCAGGACCACCATAATTGTGTTAACTATAAAAATTGATTGTAAAACGTGTATTTGAACAATATGAAATGAGTGCACCTTAAAAAAGAACAGAATAGCAGCGATTTTCAGCGAAGAAGGGAAGATAACCATAGGGTCTGACTGCCTGTGGGGTTGGGCAGAATACAGCCATATTTTTCTTCTTGAAGAGAGCCTATAAACAGATGTGCAAGTAGGGAAGATATTGCTAAACTCTTTCCCAGCAAGGAATACTAATAATTAATACCCTGGGGAAGGAATGCATTCCTTGGGGGAGGTCTATAAACGGCCACTCTGGGAGTGTCTGTCTTATGCAGTTGAGATAAGGACTGAAATATGCCTTGGTCTCCTGTAGTACCCTCAGACTTATTAGGGTGGGGAAAAAAACCCACCCTGGTGAATTTGAGGTCAGACCGGTTCTCTGCCCTCAAACCCTGTTTTCTGTTGTTTAAGATGTTTATCAAGACAATATGTGCACAGCTGAACATAGGCACTTATCAGGAGTTTTTGATTTCACCCTTTGCTTTGTGATCTTTGCTTTGCTCTTTGCCTTGTGATCTTTATTGGCCTCAGAAGCATGTGATCTTTGTTCTCCTTTTTGCCCTTTGAAGGATATGATCTTTGTGACCTACTGCCTGTTCATACACCCCCTCCCCTTTTGAAGTCCTTAATAAAAACCTGCTGGTTTTGCAGATCAGGTGGGCATCATGGACCTACCGATATGTGATGTCACTCCCGGTGGCCCAGCTGTAAAATTTGTACTCTTTCTCCTTATTTCTCAGACCAGCTGACACTTAGGGAAAATTAAAAGGACCTACATTGAAATATTGGGGGTGGGTCCCCCCAAAAAAGAAGTAATACCAATTCTGTACAAACTCTTTTAGAAAAATTAAAGAGAAAAGAATATTTCCCAATTTATTATTTGGTTTTAGTATTATTAGGATTTCAATCCACAAAAAAGACATAAAGAAAGATAATGATAAATCTAATATTTATAAACAAAGATGCAAAAATTCTAAACAATACTTTATTCAAGCAAATGCAACAGTACAAAACAAAAAAATATATACCATGAACAAGTGGGGTTTGCTCCATGAATGCAAGGTTGGTTTAACATAAAAAATCAATTTGTGTAGTTCACCATATTAAACTATAAAAACTAAACCATATATCACCTGAATAGATTCAGGAAAAGCACATGTCAATATCCACATCCATTAATAATCAAAACTCTCAATAAACTAGGAACAGAAGGAAACTGTCTTTACTTGAAAAAGGGAATCTATGAAAGATACATTGCTAACATCATCCTTAATGGTGAAAAATTAGATGTCTTCCCCTTAAGTAACAGAAGATAATAAAAATGCCCACTCTACCACTTCTCTCTATCATTATACTGGAGGCTGTACTTAGTCAGTGAAACCTAGTAAGAACAATAAATGAAAGTTATCTAGATGGAAAGGAAAAAATAAAACTGTACTTGTTCACAGATAATATGGCAATCTATGAAGAGAGTCATATGGAATTTATGAAAATGCTACTAGAACTAATAAGTGAGTTTAGCAAGATTATAGTATACAAGATTAATAAACATAAATGGTATTTCTATATACTAGAAACAAGAAATAAATTGAAATAAAAATATCATTTACAATAGCATCAGAAAATATGAACTACTGGGGGATAAAGCTGACAAAAGATTTACAAAATCTATACACTAAAAGCTATAAAATATTGCTGAAATTAAAGAAGACCCAAGGAAATGGAGAGAGATATTGTATCTGTGAGTAAAGAAAATCAAATAGTTAAGACATCAAATCTCCCCAAATTGATCTATAGATTCAATAGATTCAAACTCCCAGCAGGTCTTTTTAAAACAATAGAGAAGCTGAGTATAAAATTCATATGAAATTGCAAAGAACATAAAATAAACAAAACATCTTTAGAATAGAATAAAGTTTTAAAGTCAGGACTTATTTACAGCAACATAAATCATGACATTGTGGTATTTGCATAAAGATATAAAAATAAATCAATGAAAAATAATATAGTTCAAAAATAGATACACACATATATAGACAACTGATTTTCTACAAAGATTTCCAAGGCAATTCTGTGGAGAAGGGATACTGTTCAACAACTGGTTCAGGAGCAGTTGAATATTCAAATACAAAGTATGACTATTATCATACTTTTTATCATATGTATAAACTAAAAAATGATCACAGAACTAAATATAAATCCTAAAACTATAGAACTTTCTGAAGAAAAAAATAGGTGAAAATCTTTGTGACCTTAGATTATGCTAAGATTTCTTAGATAGGAAACCAAAAGCATGATCCGTAAAACAGGCCCCCAAAAGTGATAGATTCATGAGAATTAAATATTTCTGCTCTTTGAAAGATGCTGTTAAGAACATGAAAAGACAAGCCACAGAATGAGAGAAAATATTTGCAAATAATACATCTAAAAAAGAATTTGTATCCAAAATCTATAAAGAACACATAAAAGTTAGCAATAAGAAAACAAACAACCTAATTTTAAAAATGAGAAAAGATTTGAACACACACTTCATCAAAGATATCTGCGTGGCAAATAAGAACACAAAAAGATGCTCAGTATCATTAGTCATTAAGGAAATCCAAATTAAAACCACATCACTAGACATCTATTAGAATGTGTAACATTAAATAGACTGACCACACCCAATATTGGTTCCTCCAATATTGGAACTGGAATAGCTGATGGAAATGCAAAACGATGCAATCATTTTAGAAAACAGTCTGGCAGTTCCTTAAAAAGTTAAATATACACCAACCATGTTATTTCTACTCTTTCATAGAAATGAAAGCATATATGCATACAAAGACTTGTACACAAATATTCATAGCAGGTTTATTTGTAATAACCAAAAACCAGGAAACAATTCAAACATCCATCAACAGGAGAATGGACAAGCAATGTGTGTTATAGCCATACAATCGGCTACTACTCAGAAGTAAAAAGAAATGAACTCTTGATAAATGCAAAAATAAGGATGTATTTCAAAATAATTATAATGAATGAAAGAAGCCAACAATAAGAGAACATGTATTGTATAATTATATTTATATGAAACTCAAGAAAATCCAAACTAATCTATAGTATGAGTAAAAGATCAGTGGTTGCAAGGGGAAAAGGAAGAGGGAGGAGGGACTGCATGGGCGAGAGAACACTTGTGGGTGACTGACATACTGCACTCTCTTGATTATGTTGGTGGTTTCAAACATATATACATTTATCAAAGTCTATTAAATTGTGTACTTTAAATACTTGAAATTTGTGTCAATTAAACTTCAATAAAGCTTTAAAAAGATCCATTTTTCTCAATTGTTTACCTGCCTTTTTCAGTGCTGAAAATTGAACCTTAATTAAATATTTGCTTTCTGTCCCCTATTTCTCCCAGAAACTTACCTTTTGCTTAAAATTCTAAAAAAAAGAATGACTCCAGCTCACAAAGATCTCAGGGATGTTACCAGTGCCACTTAACTGTTGATTAAGAGTATTTCCAACTCTCAGTTTTATGTTTCACTAACTTTGCATATCAAGCTAAGCAAAGAACTATAAGTTGATTATTACAGAAATTATCATAGATATATATCTTCCTGGGGCATAAAAGCCACCAAATTACACTCATTTTTCGCGGAAGACAAAAACTTTCTGTATATTATTTCCATTCACCCATTATTCATTAATTCAAACAAGAGATAATTATTGAATGCCTACTACATGCTAGGCACTATGATATTGTTGAGTGCCTGCTACATACTAGATAGGTACTATGCTCAGTATTTAGTCCTTAAAACTCTGGTGTGTAGGTATTTATTATTACCAATTTATAGATTAGCAAAGTGAGAATCATAAAGGTTAAACACATGCCAAATTTTATGCTACCTAGGACACAGGAAATCTTGGAATAGTGATTTTTTTAACAAAAAATATATAATTAAAAAATCTCTTCCTCCTAGTCATCCACAGGTCTTTCTCTGGTTCTCTGGTTTCATAGAGATGAGTATTTGTCAATTACATATTCACACACACACACACACACTCTCTCTCTCTCAGAGTTTTTTAAGGCATTTGAAGTATTTTTAGTTTTGTTACTTTATTCCCATTCACCAGGACTATTTTCATTCATTTGAGACTCTGTAGTTTTAAGGTTGTGTCTAGCTTCCAACCTTCCCTGTGAAGTGAAGGTCCCAAAAACATAAAGGAGCTTGGTTAGCAAGTGTGAATAATGTACTTAAAAGGAATTGGGATATAAAAGGAAATTGAAAGCTGTTATTCTTCCTGTAATAGAAGAATTGATTGAAATATTGAATTTTCATTAGAACCTTTCTTGGTAAAATGGGTTACTGCCAAAGGGTCTAAACAACTAGTGGTTTAGTGTATGGTAAATAACACTAAACACTAACATAACACCTGAACAGCACGAGGTGGAGGTATTTTTCAAAGTGAAATAAGATTGGAAGCAAAGGGGTCAAGCACCTTGTAGTAAGGTGAGACATCAGTTTTGCCTCATGGGCTGTTCAAAGGGACACAGCAGCTGTGAAGAAGGGGAAGCTGGACTGAAGCCACATAATATATGCCCTAATTTCATTCATGGAACAGACTGAGCACAGAGCAGATGGCCCTTTACTTTGATGAATGATCAGAAAGGAAGTCCATGGATGCCATAGAAAACAGGAATATACAAAATGTTTTTAGGGGACCATGTGTCAACAAGAATTCTAGATAAGACGAGATGGTTAATTCCTTCTTCTCACCCTTAAATCAAAATTCATCAAGACATTGCAATTGGAATGAGTGGTCAGTAAAGAGACAAATAAACAATGTTAATGGTATGGAGTGAATGTCCTCTTCTTCATCAGCTTTCCTTCCTTGGCACCTAAACCTACATTCTCTCTTTTTAGAGCGTTTGTCCCTACAATTTCTACTCTCTGAAAGCCTGTTCCTGCTTCTTCTACACAATCTGAGCTTACCTGTCCTTCAGGACTCTGCTCAAATTCCATATTTCTTTGGTTTTCTTAGCCTGTAACGATTGTCCCTTCTTTATTCCCAATTTACTCATAGTTTCTATCAACCATTGTTTTTTAACTAATAATAAATGCAGTAAGTGATGTTATTTTTGTGTATTGCTAGCAATCAGTAACTTGAAGTCTGAGCTATCATTACTAAACACAATAAAGTTATCCTGCCTCACACAGTAGTTAGAATACAGCAGATGTGTGACTGTCTTCTTTGTGCCAATTAAGGACATAATGTAGATATCTTGTCATATTTGAGACTTTTTTAAAAAAAAAAAAACAGGAAATCCTTAACCCCAGAGAACACACTGAAGTTTGAGAAGCACAGCTCTCAGAGAAAAGCTTTATGGTATGCCCCAGCTATTTGGAAATTACCACAAAATTGATGCCAGGTATTGAATATCCAGTTACCAAAGGCATACAGAAGGAGGCCGTTTGGATTCAATGGTGGAAATGAATACAGCAGTACCCCCTTATCCACTGTGGCCCTTTTCACAGTTTCAGTACCCATGGTCAACTGAGGTCTGAACATAGTGAAGGGAAAATTCCAGAAATAAACAATTCATAAGGTTTAAATCACATGTCATTCTGTGTAACATGATGAAATCTCAAATTGTTCCACTTTGTCCCACTCAGGATGTGAATCATCCTTTTGCTCAGCATATCCACACCTACCCACCCGTTAGTCACTTAGTAACCATCTCGGTCAGCAGATGGAAAAAACAGTATCTACAATTAGCCCTGCATATCCACAGGTTCTGCATCCGTGGATTTAACCAACAGCAGATTGAAAATACATTTTTAAATAAAGCAATAAAAAGTACAGTATGACAACTATTTATATAGCATTTACATTGTATCAGGTATTACAAGTAATCTAGAGAGGATTTAAAGTACATGGGAGGATGAGCATAGGCTATATGCAAACACTACACCATTTTACATAAGAAACTTGAGCATCTGTGGATTTTGTTATCCACAGGGGTCCTGAAACCAATACCCTGCAGATACTGAGGGATGACCGTACAGGGTTTGGTACCATCCCTGGCTTCAGACACCCATTGGAGTTCTTGGAATATCCTCCACAGAGTAGAAGGCACTACTGTATCTCCAAACTAGAAGCAACTGACTTTTTGGCTTTCCTATTATTCTTGATAATGTTCTTTTATTCATTAGGACTTTCTTCAGTTGCTAGCAACAGAAATAAACTCTAACTGGCTTGTGGAAAATGAAAATTCTTTCATTCACAAAGCTCTGGAGCATACATGAGCAATTCACACAACTGAAATGAGAGATACAAGCATCAGAGCCTCAGGACCTTTAGCCAGAGACTCAAAGCCACAAGATTTCTTCTGTCTCTGTCTGACAATTGTCTCCAGTTGGCTTCACTCTGCAAGCAAATTCTCTCCACACTTCTGCTAGCAGCCCCATGTTCCTATCCTCCTGTCTTGGAAATCTTAAAGAATACATTTAGTTCCAGGGAAGGATTACGAGTGATTTTTCTTGGGTCACGTACCCATCCTACATCCATTCACTGTAACTAATGAAATGGAATACTATAGGTAGACCTGAGCTACCCACCTTTCCACCCTTTAGCCAGGGAACAATATTTGTAACAGGAAAGGAGGAAAATAAAGTTTATTATTCCAAGAAAAATAATAATTTTCATGGTTCACTGTGAGTGTGGCATGCATTGTTGGATGATAGGTAAGAGAGTTCAAATTGAGAGGGATTTGTGAAATTGTTGAAATGAAGGAAGCACTTTTACTTATACAAGCCTTTATCAAAATGTTCTCCTTTGAGCCAGGCTGGGGACATTGCACTGCTGTCTTCCTGGATGTCACCTCCATGTGGAGGACAATAAAATTTCCCAAGATTCTGTGAGCGATGTGAGTATCTAAGTTATCCTGAAACCCCTAGAATCCAAACCTGTTAAGGAACAAGGTGAAGTAATTTTGTTAGTGATGCCTGACGACAGCTTATCAGGATGATCCCAGAAAGAAATGTGTGTCACTACCTTGAAGGTGCTGTAAGTCCTACAGAACTGACACACAGGTCACATGAAGAGCACTAAGGAAACAAGTATCATGGGGCACCATTCCCTTTGATTTGACACACTGATTTCATATCTACTGAAGAAAGTATAAAGGTAAATCCAGGGAACAGTCTTATTTTTCTTTGTTCTCATTTCCTGTAAAACTTGTTGCCACCATCGCATTAAAAGATGGCAGAAATTCTAGAGAAAGTATAAATTTCTTCACAAAATACTAAGATACTTCTGTTTTTCAAATTTCTTTTTGCAAAGATAAAAATCATTCCAACTGATTGAATATCATTGCTGAGAACATTAACACATCTGTAGGTACATCACCGTAATTTGTATCTGAAAAATGGGCATTTGATTATGTTTGTTTATAAGTATATACAAGAAAAAACAACTAGGAAATTCTGTCTTGCATTTCATTGGGGACCAACTCTCTGCTTTGAAGAAGCACCTTAACTATACTATAGAGCCCCTGTATTGTCTGTTACTCTGCTTCTTGGTTTCCTGGATAGAATCTGTAGCTCACGCTAAACTATTACATTTTTAACTGTGCTATAAGCATCAGTTTGTCAGTTGAGATAGTTTTCCAGCCTCTAGACACATGTTCAAAGTAAACACAGGCTGGGGGGAATTATCTGTTATGGGTTTACTCTTACCTGAATGGGTCTCCCAGGAATGGATTACTTTGCTGTTTAGCATTCCTCTTTGGGGTCTATTTTCAGAGGGTTCTCAATCTGGCTCCCTTTATTCTCTCAGTAACCCAGAGTTTTCCAAGGTTTCTATACAGAGATTTCAACTTTGTTAGTTTCTAAGAAAGTTTAATCCCTACCCACCACCTGCATCTTTTCCCGCTGGGTCTTTGCACCAGGAGACAGATGCAGTGTTAAATAACTACTCCATATATCAAACAATGACCCATCCTTGGGACTCTCCACTGCTCTAAATCACAGACTACACTGAGCAACAGGTAAATGGCCACATTTTTCTTCATTAGCCAATATGAATAACAGGAATGTCTCATTTAGGGAAAGTATTCAAGCCTAAAAGCCTGAAGAATCAGAAGTCATGATTGGAAACTAATTCTAGAAAGATTGAAAAGGGAAATAACCCTTAGACATTGGTTTTTAAAAATCTCCAATTTCCATGGAGTAGCCTCCAAATTATTAAAAATTCCTTTAAAGGGAGTCAAGCTCAAATGAACTATTTCCAAGCTCAAATGAACTATTTCCAAACTCCTTTCTCATCTCTTCACAGGAAAAAAAGTAATTTTTCCATAATGTCAACAGAAGCCCCTTCAGAGTATTTTCCCCCTTCCTTTACTGAAGTATACATGTGCTTTCATAGATCTTCTCATAAAAAGGAAAGAAGTATACATGAATCATGATTGTACAACTGAAATGTTCTCAAAGTAAATGCATCCATGTCAATGGGGAAACTATAACAATGAGAACTCATCACAACTTCCAGAAGCTCCCTTGCAAGTCTTTCTAGTTATTATGCTATACCCCACCTCCCAACAAAGGGTAACGACAGTTCTGACCAAAGATAATTTAGGCTTGTTTTTGAAATGTGTACTTCTGTTCAATATATACCCTTTTGTGACTTGTGTCTTTCGCTCAACATTTCGTTGAGTGAGATGCATCTATGTTGATGCATGCAACTGTCGTTTGATTGTCATTGCTATTTAGTACTTCATTTTAGTACATCATTGGCACAGCCTATTTAGAAAACTGATACTATGTATAAAAGATGAACATATGTATTCCCTATGACCTAGCAATTCTGTTCTTATACATCAACAAGTGAATAACTAATTATGTATCTGTTGATATATATCTGTTTTTAAAAAGTATATCCCTATTCAATATGTACCATTTTGTGTCTTGCTTCTTTTACTCAACATTACATTGAGTGATTTTTATCCATGGTGATTCATCTAACTGCAGTTTGATTATTGTCATTGTCATTTAGTACTCCATTATATATGTGAAGGACTATTTATTTATTCATTCTGTTATTATGAACATTTGGCTTATTTTTTGTTAGACTGTTAAGTGTTGTCACAACAAAGGATTCATCTGAACTCAGTGGCGGCTCTGAAACCAAATGTTCCTTCAGAGTTTTACAAGTTGGAGCTAAGAGCAGGGCTTTTATAACCTCCATTCATTAGACAAAGGCTTCCTTGGAAAGGTGGTGTGACATCAGTGGAGGAATTCCAAGAGAAGGCAGACAAATAAATGCTTTTATCTAGCAGCACTCCTAGCAGCTAGAGAAATAATTATCCTTTCCACCTCAAAGCAGGGTGTGAAAGTGAAGGCTGGCCACGTAGCACGGTATGCACTAAAAATCCTTTCCACACGCACAAAGATTTCCAAGAAAATTCTTAAGTCAACATTTGCCAAAATTATGAGGTCACATGTCTCCATCATATTATGGTGAAAAAAAACTTATCAAAGGGACGACTAGAAACCTTTACAGAACAAGTTTCTAATTGTAACCCAAATGATAGTAGGCATAAATGAAGTCACGGACATTTAAAAACTCAATTTTTGACTGGGCGAGCTGGCTCATGCCTGTAATCCCAGCACTTTGGGAGGCCGAGGTGGGCAGATCACCTGAAGTCAGCAGTTTGAGACCAGCCTGGCCAACATAGCGAGACCTCATCTCTACTAAAAATACAAAAATTAGCCGGACATGGAGGTGAGTGCCCATAATCCCAGCTACTCGGGAGGCTGAGATAGGAGAATCACTTGAACCCGGAAGGTGGAGGTTTCAGTGAGCCGAGATCACGCCATTGCACTCCAGCCTGGGCAACAAGAGTGAAACTCCATCTCAAAAAATAAACACACACACACACTCAATTTTTAAAGAACTTTTCTTTTTCTGCTCCTGGATACTTTAAACCTCACAATTTCTCTCAGTGATTTCTGCAAGATCCCAAGAGAGGTTTTTCTGTGTGTGAGAAATCAGTAGGCTCATCCATCTCTTTGACAGTCTCCTTGTCAAGGCACTCCACATTTGCGTGTTCTGACAGTGCTCTGCCCTGCCGGGAAAAGCAGTCGGTGCTGATGGACATTTTGCCCCTCAGACTGCTAGACCTGCATTGTAGTATGAAGCACAGAGGGCTTCTTTCCTATTCTACGCTGCATTTTGTCACTGGGCCTCACAGCAGCTCTGCTTGTGTGCAGATTCCTCTAAAGCCTTTCTTGGAAATAGATCCTAAAGTTTCGTCTATAGTATCTCTCTACAAAAAGGCTAAAAACAGTTAATTAGACCAGATGGGAAAAAAATAATAATGCCATTGTCCTGGCCATTGTTGTTTACCCTGATTTTTGCTCTCACTCCTAACTCTTCTCTCTGCCTCCTACACAAAAGCCTATACATATGGGCCCTCCATATTCATGGGTTCTGCATACCTGGATTCAAATAACTGCAGATAAAATATATTGAGGAAAAACAATAAAAAATAACTACAATAATAAAAATAATACAAATTTTAAAATATAGTATGACAACTTTTATATAGCACTTACCTTTTATTGGGTATAAGTAATCTAGAAATGATTTAAAGTATAGAAGAGGATGTGCATAGGCTATATGTAAATACTATTCCATTTTATATAAGGGACTTGAGCATCTATGATTTTGGTATCTATAAGGGGTCCTGGAACCAATTCCCCACAAATACTGAGGGACGACTATACTCATATCAGTTCATGCAAACAGTTACTTGCAGAGATCACAGGTCTATCACCTCCACAGACCACCAGACTATGAGTCTTAGCTTGCACTCACCAGAGAGCCCTGCCACACTATTAGCAGAATCTTTCAAAATGCTTATTGTTGAAACATTTGAGACATATATTTTTTAATTCCTCTATTTTAAAAATTTTATTTGTATAAATATGTAGTGGACAAGAATAATTCTTTTACATGGATATATATTGTGTAGTGGTGAAGTCAGAGCTCTTGTGTGTCTATCACCCGGTTAATGCACATTGTATCCATTAAGTAATTTCTCATCATCCAACCTGCTTCTATTCCCTACCCTTCCAGGTCTGCAGTGTCTGTCATTCTACTCGACACCCATGTGTACACATAATTTAGATCCCACTTATAAAATTGGTAAATGCATAGAATCATAAAAATCACACTTTTACATGGTTATAGGCAGAATTGTGCCCTGCCTCCTCCCACCCCCAAATTCACATGTTGAAGTCCTGATCCCCAGTACCTCAGAATATGATTATTTAGAGACACAAGTCTTTAAGAAATAATTATGTTAAAAGGAGGCCATGAGGGTGGGTCCTAATTCAATATAACTAGTGTTCTTAGAATATAGACACACATAGAAGGAAGAGGACATGGAGACACAAGAAGGAGCAGATAGCCACTACAAATTAAGACAGAAGCTTAAAAAAAAAAAAAAAAAAAAAAAGACAAACCTTGCTGAAACTTTGATCTGGAACTTCTAGTCTCCAGAATTCTGAGAAAATAAATTTCTGTTGTTCAAGCTTCCAGGTCTGTGATACTTTGGTATAACAGTACTAGCAAACTAATACATACTTTTTTATTTTTTGTTGTTGTTATTTTTCTTTTTTTAATGGAAGTACGTGTATTTTAGAGAGCTCTATATTGCTTGATAAATAACTTGTATTTAAATATGGGGTTTGATCATATTTCTTTAAAAGGCAGGCATTAGTGGGAGGCTGAGGCAGGACAATCACTTGAACCCGGGAGGTGGAGGTTGCAGTGAGCCGAGATCGTGCCACTGCACTCCAACATGGGCAAAAAGAGTGAAACTCCATCTCAAAAAAAAACATCAACAACAAAAATGGGCATTATGACCTTGATCAATATTGTAACCCATCTTTTTCTTTTTCTTTTCTTTTTTTTTTTGCTTTTTACACTTTAAATTCTGAGATACATGTGCAGAATGTGCAGCTTTGTTACATAGGTATACACGTGCCATGGTGGTTTGCTACACCCATCAACCTGTCATATACATTAAGTATTTCTTCTAATGCTATCCTTCCCCTAGCCCCCCCACCCCCAACAGGCCCCAGTGTGTGATGCTCCCTTCCCTGTGTCCATATGTTCTCATTGTTCACCTCCCACTTATGAGTGAGAACATATGGTGTTTGGTTCTCTCTTCCTGTGTTAGTTTGCTGAGAATTATGGTTTCCAGCTTCATCCATGTCCCTGCAAAGGACATGAACTCATACTTTTATATGGCTGCATAGTATTCCATGGTGTATATGTGTCACATTTTCTTTATCCAGTCTATCATTGATGGGTATTTGGTTGGTTCTAAGTCTTTGCTATTGTGAACAGTGCTGCAATAAATATATGTGTGCTTGTGTCTTCATAGTAGAATGATTTATAATCCTTTGGGTATATACCCAGAAAAGGGATTACTGGGTCAAATGAAATTTCTAGTTCTAGATCCTTGAGGAATCACCACACTGTCTTCCACAATGGCTGAAAAAATTTACACTCCCAGCAACAGTGTAAAACTGTTCCTATTTCACCACATCCTCTCCAGCATCTGTTATTTCCTGACTTTTTAATGATCGCCATTCTAACTGGTGTAAGATGGTATCTTGCTGTGATTTTGATTTGCATTTCTCTAATGACAAGTGATGATGAGCTTTTGTTCATATGTTTGTTGGCTGCATGAATGTCTTCTTTTGAGAAGTGTCTGTTCATATCCTTTGCACACTTTTTCATGGGGTTGCTTTTTTCTTGTAAATTTGTTGAAGTTCCTTGTAGATTCTGGATGTTAGCCCTTTGTCAGGTGGATAGATTGCAAACATTTTCTCCTATTCTGTAGGTTGCCTATTCACTCTGATGATAGTTTCTTTTGCTGTGCAGAAGGCCTTTAATTTAATTAGATCCCATTTGTCAATTTTGGCTTTTGTTGCCATTGCTTTAGCTGTTTCAGTCATGAAGTCCTTGCCTATGCCTATGTCCTGAATGGTGTTGCCAAGGTTTTCTTCTAGGGTTTTTATGGTTTTAGGTCTTACGTTTAAGTATTTAATCCATCTTGAGTTAATTTTTGTATAAGGTGTAAGGAAGGGGTCCAGATTCAGTTTTCTGCACATGACTAGCCAGTTTTCCCAACACCATTTATTAAATAGGGAATCCTTTCCCTATGGCTTGTTTTGTTCAGGTTTTTCAAAGATCAGATGGTTGTAGATGTTTAGTGTTATTTCTGAGGCCTCTGTTCTGTTCCGTTGGTCTATATATCTGTTTTGGTACCAGTACCATGCTGTTTTGGTTACTGTAGCCATGTAGTATAGTTTGAAGTTAAGTAGTGTGATGCCTCCATCTTTGTTCTTTTTGTTTAGGATTATCTTGGCTATATGAGCTCTTTTTTGATTCCATATGAAATTTAAGGTAGTTTTCTTCTAATTCTGTGAAGAAAGTCAATAGTAGCTTGATGTGAATAGCATTGAATCTATAAATTACATTGGGCTGCAGTATGGCCATCTTCACGACATTGATTCTTCCTATCCATGAGCATGGAATGCTTTTCCATTTGTTTATGTCCTCTCTTATTTCCTTGAGCAGTGGTTTGTAGTTCTCCTTGAAGAGGACTTTCACATCCTTTGTAAGTCGTATTCCTAGATATTTTCTTTTTGTAGCAATTGTGAATGGGAGTTCATACATGATTTGGCTCTCTATTATTGGTGTATGCCTGTGGTTTTTGCACATCAATTTTGTATCTTGAGACTTTGCTGAAGTTGCTTATCAACTTAAGGAGATTTTGGGCTGAAACGATGGAGTTTTCTAAATACACAGTCATGTCATCTGCAAACAGAGACAATTTGATTTTCTCTCTTCCTATAGGAATACCCTTTATTTATTTCTCTTTCCTGATTGTCCAGGCCAGAACTTCCAATACTATGTTGAATAGGAGTGGTGAGAGAGAGCATCCTTGTCTTGTGCCAATTTTCAAAGGGAATGCTTCCAGCTTTTGCCCATTCAGTATGATGTTGGCTGTGGGTTTGTCATAAATAGCGCTTATTATTTTGAGATACATTTTATCAATACCTAGTTTATCGAGATTTTTTAGCATGAAGGGATGTTGAATTTTGTCAAAGGCCTTTTCTGCATTTATTGAGATAATTATGTGGTTTTTGTCATTGGTTCTGCTTATGTGATGAATTACATTTATTGATTTACATATGTTGAACCAGCCTTGCATCCCAGGGATGAAGCCAACTTGATCGTGGTGGATAAGCTTTTTGATGTGCTTCTGGGTTTGGTTTGCCAGTATTATATTGAGGATTTTTGCATCGATGTTCATCAGGTGTATTGGCCTGAAATTTTCTTTTCTTGTTGTATCTCTGCCAGGTTGTGGTATCAGGATGATGCTGGCCTCATAAGATGAGTTAGGGAGGAGTCCCCTCTTTTTCTATTGTTTTGAATAGTTTTAGAAGGAATGGTACCAGCTCCTCTTTGTACCTCTGGTAGAATTCGGCTGTGAATCTCTCTGGTCTTGGGCTTTCTTTGGTTGGTAGGCTATTAATTATTGCCTCAAATTCAGAACTTATTATTAGTCTATTCATGCATTCAGCTTCTTCTTGGTTTAGTCTTCAGAGGGTGTATGTGTCCAGGAATTTATCCATTTCTTCTAGATTTTCTAGTTTATTTGCTTAGAGGTGTTTATAGTATTCTCTGATGGTAGTTTGTATTTCTGTGGGATCAGTGGCTATATCCCCTTTATCATTTTTTATTGTGTCTATTTGATTCTTCTCTCTTTTCTTCTTTATTATTTTAGCTAGCAGTCTATTTTGTTAATCTTTTCAAAAATATAGCTCCTGGATTCAATGATTTTTGAAGAGTTTTTCATGTCTCTATCTCCTTCAGTTCTGCTCTGATCTTAGTTATTTCTTGAGCAGTGGTTTGTAGTTTTTTAGTTTGTTTGCTCTTGCTTCTCTAGTTCTTTTAATGGTGATGTTAGGGTGTTGATTTTAGATTTCCCACTTTCTCCTGTGAATATTTAGTGCTATAAATTTACCTCTAAACACTGCTTTAGCTGGGTCCCAGAGATTCTGGTATGATGTGTCTTTGTTTTCATTGGTCAAAGAACTTATTTTTTTTCTGTCTTAATTTCGTTATTTACCCAGTAGTCATTCAGGAGCAAGTTGTTCAGTTTCCATGTTGTTGTGTGATTTTGAGTGAGTTTCTTAATCCTGAGTTCTAATTTGATTGCACTGTTGTCTGAGAGACTGTTTGTTATGATTTCCATTCTTTTGTATTTGCTGAGGAGTGTTTTACTTCCAGTTATGTGGTCAATTTTGGAATAAGGGCTATGTGGTGCTGAGAAGAATGTATATTCTGTTGATTTGGGGTAGAGAGTTCTGCAGATGTCTATTAGGTTTGCTTGGTCGAGAGCTATGTTCAACTCCTGAATATCCATGTTAATTTTCTCTCATTGATCTAATATTGACAGTGGGGTGTTAAAGTCTCCCATTATTATTGAGTGGGAGTCTAAGTCTCTTTGTAGGTCTCTAAGAACTTGCTTTATGAATCTGGGTGCTCCTGTATTGGGTGCATATATATTTAGGGTAGTTAACTCTTCTTGTTTCATTGGTCCCTTTACCATTATGTAATGCCCTTCTTTGTCTTTTTTGATCTTTACTGGTTTAATGTCTGTTTTATCAGAGACTAGGATTGCAACCCTGCTTTTTTTTTTTTTTTCTTTCCATTTGCTTGGTAAATATTCCTCCATCGCTTTATTTTGAGCCTATGTGTGTCTTTGCACATGAGATGGGTCTCCTGAATACAGCACACTGATGGGTCTTGACTCTTTATCCAATTTTCCAGTCTGGGTCTTTTAATTGAAGGGCATTTATCCCATTTACATTTAAGGTTAATATTGTTATGTGTGAATTTTATCCTGTCATTATCATGCTGGCTGGTTATTTTGCCCATTAGTTGATGCAGTTTCTTCATAGTGTCAATGGTCTTTCTAATTTGGTATGTTTTTGCAGTGGCTGGTACCAGATTTTCCTCTCCATAGTTTGTGCTTCCTGCAGGAGCTCTTGTAAGTCAGGCATGACTGTTACAAAATCTCTCAGCATTTGCTTGTTTGTAAAGGATTTTATTTCTCCTTTGCTTATGAAGCTTAGTTTGGATGGATATGAAATTCTGGGTTGAAAATTCTTTTCTTTAAGAATGTTGAATATTGGCCCCCACTCTCTTCTGGCTTGTAGGGTTTCTGCTGAGAGATCTGCTGTTAGTCAGACCACAGTGCAATCAAATTAAAACTCGGGATTAAGAAACTCACTCATTTTTTTCCTTCATTTGAACCTTGGTGAATCTGATGATTATGTGTCCTGTGGTTGCTCTTCTCAAGGAGTATCTTAGTGGTGTTCTTTGTATTTCCTAAATTTGGATGTTGGTCTGTCTTGCTAGGTTGAAGAAGTTCTCCTGAATAATATCCTGAAGGGTGTTTTCCAACTTGGTTCCATTCTCCTGATCACTTTCAGGTACAACAATCATATGTAGGTTTGGTCTTTTTACATAACCCCATATTTCCTGGAGGCTTTGTTCATTCCTTTTCATTCTTTTTTCTCTGATCTTGTCTTCGTGCTTTATTTCATTAAGTTGATCTTCAATCTCTGATATTCTTTCTTCTGTTTGATCAATTCAGCTGTTGATACTTGTGTATGCTTCACGAAGTTCTCATGCTGAGTTTTTCAGCTCCATCAGGTCATTTATGTTCTTCTCTAAACTGGTTATTCTAGTTAACAATTCCTCTAACCTTTTTTCAAAGTCCTTAGCTTCCTTGCATTTAGTTAGAACATGCTTCTTTAGCTTGGAGGAGTTTGTTATTACCCACCTTCTGAAGCCCACTTCTGTCAGTTCGTCAAACTCATTCTCCATCCAGCTTTGTTCTCTTGCTGGCGAGGAGTTGTGATCCTTTGGAGGAGAAGAGGCATTCTGGTTTTTGGAATTTTCAACCTTTTTACACTGGTTTTTCTTCATCTTTGTGGATTTATCTAGCTTTGGTCTTTGATGTTGGTGACCTTCGGATGGGGTTTTTGTGTGGATGTCCTTTTTGTTGATGTTCATGCTATTCCTTTCTGTTTGTTGGTTTTCCTTCTAACAGTCAGGCCCCTCTGCTGCAGGTCTGCTGGAGTTTGCTGGAGGTCCACTCCATACCCTGTTTGCATGGGTATCGCCAGCAGAGGCTGCAGAACAGCAAAGACTGCTGCCTGTTCCTTCCTCTGGAAACTTCATCCCAGAAGGGCACCTGCCAGATGCCAGCCAGAGCTCTCCTGTATGAGATGTCCATTGACCCCTGCTGGGAGGTGTCTCCCAGTTAGGAGGCATGGGGATCAGGGTCCCACTTAAGGAGGCAGTCTGTCTTTTAGCAGAGCTTGAGCACTGTGCTATGAAATCCGCTGCTCTCTCCAGAGCTTGCAGGCAGGAATGTTTAAGTCTGCTGAAGCTGTGCCCACAGCTGCCCCTTCCCCTAGGTGCTCTGTCCCAGGGAGATGGGAGTTTAACTGTAAGCCCCTGAGTGGGGCTGCTGCCTTTCTTTCAGAGATGCTCTGTCCAGAGAGGAGGAATCTAGAGAGGCAGTCTGGCTATAGCAGCTTTGACGAGCTGCTGAAATTTATTCAGCATTTCAAGTTGTTTGCAGTTATAACTTCCAGGCAGCTTTGTTTACACTGTGAGGGGTAAACCGCCTACTCAAGCCTCAGTAATGTCAGCCACCCCTTCCCCCACCAAGCTTGAGCATCCCAGGTCTACTTCGGACTGCTGTGCTGGCAGTAAGAATTTCAAGCCAGTGGATCTTAGCTTGTTGGGCTCCATTGGGGTGGGATCCACTGAGCTAGACCACCCATCTCCCTGGCTTCATCCTCCTTTCCAGGGGAGTGTACAGTTCTGTCTTGCTGCTGTTCCAGGCACCAGTGGGGCATGAAAAAACAAAAAACAAAACAAACAAACAAAAAACTCTTGCAGCTAGCTCGGTGTCTGCCCAAACAGCTGCACAGTTTTGTGCTTGAAACCCAGAGCCCTGGTAGCATAAGCACCCGAGGGAATCTCCTGGTCTGCTGGTAACAAAGACCATGGGAAAGCATAGTATCTGGGCCATAGTGCACCGTTCCTCATGGCACAGTCCCTCAGGGCTCCCTTGGCTAGGGGAGGGAGTTCCCCACTGTCTAACCAGTACTAATGAGATAAGCTGGGTGCCTCAGTTGGAAATGCAGAAATCACCTACCTTCTGCGTTTATCTCGCTGGGGGCTGCAGACTGGAGCTGTTCCTATTCGGCCATCTTGCCAGCCACACTCTCTCTTTGTTTTTTAGGAGCTTTATTATGATGTTCCTTTATTATGGTGTGGTTTACTTCATAGTTTTCTATGTGGAATTCACAACTCTTCTTGAATCTATGTCTTGATGTTTTTCAGCAGTTTTGGAAAATTATCAGCCATGTCTCTTCCAATATTGCTTCTTCCCCATTGTCTCTTTTTTTCTTCTTCTAAGATTGTGATTACACATTTGATTGATAGATATTTTCATCATTTCTTACATGTCTGTTATCCTCTGTGCTTTCCTTTGCTTTGTTTCTCTATACTTTTTTCTGAATATTTTCACTGACTCATCTTATAATTTACTAATTCTATTTTTGGCTATGTCTAATTGGCTCTTAAACCCACACATTGATTTTTAAATTGACTTTTAAATTCATTTATTGCATTTCTACCCTAGAATTCCAATTTCATTATTTTTCTAGATTCCAGTTCTATACCAATTCTCTTTACATTGTCCTTTTAGTTAGAATATTTATCATAGTTACTTAAAGGTCCATGTCTGATAATTCTAATAAATGTCTCTCCTATAGGTCTGTTTTATCTTATTTTTTCCTTTTTTTTTTTTTTTTTTTTTTCTTCTCTTCAGTTTTTATCATTTGCCATTGCCTCTTGGAAGGTGTGGTAATATTTTATTAAATGCTAACATTGTATATGAAATATTTAAGCAATACCTTTATGCTTTTGATGATGTTATCTCCCTCCATATAGTATTTATTTTGCTTTCAGTGTACTATTAGCCTAGGAAAACTGCTTTAATATAACAAGGGATCCAACTGACATGACAGTTTGTTTCAGTAACTGGAAGGACCTATTGTGTTCATTATTGATTTCAATTTGTATCCCTTTAGGGATTCCAACTGAAAGCCTGGTTGTTTACCAGGTCCCTGACAAATTCACAGATTCTAATAAATAATTTTTGTCCCCCCGGTCCCATGGAACTGCCAAAAGCAGCCCTCAGTTTCTCAATTTTGTTGACCTGGATAGGAAAGGCAGCACCAAATTTCAGGCTCCTCTCCTGGTTCTTTTATCATCTTGACAATCTTGAACTCTCAATTTTTGACTGGCTTATAGCTCTCCAATGTCATCAAAATGATTTTTAAAATTTATTCAGCATTTCAAGTTGTATTTCCTGAGTAGACTTCTAAAAGCATAATTTCTTGGTCAAAGTTACAAACATTTTAAAACTCTAAAACATTTTTGCCCTATTGCCTCCAGAAATATTTGGCTATCTATAGTCTAATAATTAGGCTTGGTTTTAAGTGACTATCAATAACTTTACTTCTTTAATTTGAGAAAAACATGAAAATATTTTTATCCTGGAAAATATTTTTCTCCATCCATCCAGCCATAAAATTTTATTAATGAAATTTTTACTTTATTCTTCACACACAGCAAAAGATCTCTTTGGGCCTAATTCAAAATATATTAAACTTCACTCATAAAGATATTTTATTCCTAGGAACATGTTTCCATTTATATCAAACAGGGAGTTCCCATGAAATTCATGTTGTAAACTTAAATGCAATGGCTTCAATAATTGCTGAAATAAAGGTCTGGTGGGCAAAGCCTAGGAAGCAGAAAAGTAACTTAAAGTTTTGCACATGGTCCGACATTTCAAACATATATGGGTGGCATGACACTTTCCATGCATCTTCTGTTGCCACCCATTAGGAATACACCTAATTGAACATGTTAATAAGAGTCCGTACGTGGCTTGATTCAGCTCAGGAGAGGTAGAAAAACTCAAGTTCTGAGCTTTGTAATGACAGAAACAAATGCTGTATGGCCTCTTAAGAAAGCTACAAGAATATGAGGTGGTTTAGGGTACCTCAACCAGAGAGGCTAACTTCAAATTACCAGACACATCTATTATGAAGTGTTGAAAGGAAAAAGAAAAACAAATAATAAAGTTACAAAATAAAGTTTATTTTATCAAAATTAAAACGGCTTCCTTCCCTCCACTTCAGAGTAACCTTGAGATGGAACAGTCTGAGGATTACATTGCTATAATCCCTTAGCAGTTAGTTCCACAGCAGGAGGTGCCTGCTACAGACAAAATTATAGGGTTAGGAATGTTCACAATTCAGTGACCCGATTGGCTGACTATTCCTTAGAGCTTTAGAATCAAATATTTATACATCTAAATGGGAGCAAAGAAAGGAAAATGGTTCATAAAGAGAGTCCCAGAGCATGTATTATTGAAATAACAGATGGAAATATTATATTTTTGAAACATTCTTTCTATAAAGAAGTCTTTTGAAGTGTGTTTTGGTAGGATAAGCTGAGCCAAAAGTGGAGCAGAGTGAGAGAAAAAAATAAGGTTTTATATTCAAATGTTTGGTGTCAGCAGAGTATAAAGTTAGCACTTCCCAAAAAAGGCACGTCCCAAAAAGCACTGCAGCACAATGTGTTTGCTCTACTTCACATAACAGTCCCAGAGGAGAAATATTTCAAAATACATTTTACCATCACTGCTCAGTTTGTGTGTGGACTCTCCCAAAACTTGACCTCTGACATCTTTGCAGAGGGTGTATGATCTCCCACCACTGAATTTTTTATGTTTCCTAAAATGACTGAAACCTAAGCTAAGACTCAGTCATTATCTTGAAAAAGCTGTTGGCTACCTCATACTTGCTGAGAGTTGGGTAAGAAGTATATTTAAATTGTAGGTTTTATGCCACATGGACAATAGTGATTGGTCATCTAGGCAGGGCTTACAGACTAAAAATGGAGACATGCAGAAAGCAAGAAAGTAGGCAGAAGGCCAGATGAAAAATTCATCACACTTTCTTTATTTTCCTGTACATGGGAGCTGTACCCATGACAGAACCAACAATTCAGAATTATTCTGTTGTCTTTCCAGGAAAAATATCCCATTACTAAGCAATCAATTTGAAGTGCTCCATGGCCAGTCCAATTTCTCCATCATTTAGCTCTGAGGACATGGTTCACTTATCCTGCTAGTCTCAGCTATTAGCTGGATCTGCCATATGATGATGTGATTTATTTCATGGCAACTGGTAGTCACTCTGGTTGAAAAAAGAAAAAGAATCCACAGGAACACAATGATTTTGATCTTGTATCCAGACAAGATTTATATCTGTGACAGAGATCTGAATGCAATTCCTACTTGAGTCATTCTTAGGGGAAACAAAAGGAAGACTAGCCTGGGAGAAGGGCTACTGGCTGGGATGTAAGAAATGAAGGAATTGCTGGTTCTCTTTCCTTCAGTACCCTGTTAAGTCCAGGGTATTGATAGATTCACGTCAGGTGATCTAGGTATTGATAAGAGTTTGGGGATGTGGTGTTTGTATACAGGCCCTCAGCACCAAACAATAGTCAGTTGGCAAAGGGCATAAATCCAGTAACCTATGGCCTCTGAAAATTCAGAATTGAGTAACCATATGGCAACTTCTAACTTCTGCCAAAAGAAAGAAACAAGAAAGAGAAAAAGAGACAGTAACTCACTTGCACCCACCAGTGAGGCCACCTCAGAGCAAAGCAAAAAAATGCTTTAGTGATGGCTTCTTGGGTGACAGCATCTGTTCAGGGAGTTGACTCAGAGAGCCTCAGAAGCTCAGGGTTCCAGCCAGGAGCAGAAAGGACTCTTGGCAGAGCTATTTCCTGTACCTCTTTTGATCATAAAGCTCAGTTTTGGAAAGGTTCTCACCAGTCTTGTGGTTTCCTGGTCGTGCGTCAGTACATTCTGGCTGAAACACTTCCCTTCCTTCAGGCCAGCCCCTCCGCCAATGGCTCCCAGTTCTATGGTTCACTCTCTTCAGCTTTGAACTAGACTCCAAGGACACTGCTGGCTGCAACATAAACCTTGAATGAGAGTTTGCAGCTGGGATGGTAGCCCTCCCCTCCTTGTGTTGGGGATCCTAAAAAGAAAAAAATAAGGGTAAAACCAAAAGTCCATAGAAGCATAGAATTTTAGAATCAATGAGTAGTTAGCATATAATCTCTTTTCCAATATAGTATGCAATAGAGTCACCTGGGCAACTGGTTAAAATACAGAGATTCTTACTCCAACCTCAGACCTTCTAAATGAGAATCTTTAAGTAGAAAGTGGGAATCTGTGTTTTCAAGAATCTCCTTGGCAATTCTTACGTAGTCACTGTATAGTATAATTTACCAAGTTTTGTAAATTAGGAAACCTAGGTACAGAAACATTAATTAACTTTGTCATGGTAAAACAGGTGGCCTAAATCTCACGTTGTGCTCTTTCTATTGTACCACATTGTTCTCTACTCTTCTTTCTTGTGATTCTGTAATCGGGCTTGGGTCTCGTGGTTCTTAATCATGCACTCTTCCTGTGATGTATTTCTCTAAAAAATAACTCAGTCTGTTTATATAAGGTCACTTTCAAATCCCACTACCCTCAAACACAGGCTGTATTAGACAAATGTGTAAGCTCAGAACAGCTATTAGAAATGGTAATGTTCTTATTCATCTGTTCCTAGTGAGAAGGTATATATGATGTGACCAGGGACACTGGCAGTTTGGATAACTCACATATGCCCTCCCCCACAAACCAAAATAAAAAGGAATTCTTCAGACACTTTAGTAAGTGATAATTATATACAGTCATTCAAAGTTTTCAGGGTTATTTATAGAACAAAGTTTCTGCTGGATGGCTTGGGTATGCTACAAAGTAGAAATGGTTAAGCGGAAGACCAAAAGATTCTCCAGTGAAAATGGGTTATTTTTCTCTAGAAACTTAATGGTATTAGAAACTGTAAATTTTGCAATGGATCAGAACCATCATAAGCTGAAAGGAGCCCTAAGGATGATATATGTTTCATCATTCCCATGCTTATAGACCAGAGTGTGAACTGTGCCAGGACTCACAGACTAGCTCAGAGAAGTCATAATACCATGTGATTAAGTACTTCATGGTATATGCATAGAGGAAACTTTTAAAATAATGCAAGAATAAAATTGTGGTTGACACTGCAACTTTTGGAGTCAGATAGATCTGAATCAAAATCCCAGATCTACTACTCACCAGCTGTGTAGACTTGAGGAAGTTTTTAAATTTCTTTAAGTCTTAATTTCGTCCTCTATAAAATGAAACCTGAGAGGGCTCTCAAGAACATTAAAGCATGAGAGTGGGAAGAATGTATTGGGGAGGGGGTGATGGGTTTTGGAAGAAAACAACAGACAAAGCGAGAAATATAGGTAAACCAAAGTTATCCAAGGAGAAATACAAAGTTATCCAAGGAATAACAAACTAAAAATATTTGTATGATAATTAACCTAAAATATCAATGTGAGTTTTGACACCAAATCCCATGAGTCCTGTGCCCACATTAGGATATGTAAAGATTGTCAAATATGGATAACATACACGTATTGTATAAGCCCCATGAAATTAGGGAGTTTTAGATGTTTGTTCACTCCCATGCTTTCTGCTCAGTTATGGAATGAATGAATAGGTTGGTAGGATCTAAAAAGAGCCAAAGTCTTGATACCTCAACAAGAGAGGAGGTCAATTAATATGTAATGAATATATAAATACCTCTGAGCCTTCTGGGTGACTGCCTATCCTGTGTGCAGTTATGTGTGCCAAGTCTCTGCCATACAGCCAAGAAATGAACGTTAGGTTCTGTTGTAAGAACAAAGTAGATTCCCTGTTGTGATGCTAAAATGTCTTAAACTCTGCTTCAATACCAATGAACTTCAGGAACACCTGCTTAGATAAAAGTTCTAATATTAGTAACAAATTGCTTATAACTTGATATTATCTCAAATCAGATGCCACATCAAGAAAGCCATAAGTTTTCCTGAACATTTCCAAAACATTGCTACAAAATAATGGAGACTTGGTGAAAAGCTGTTGGAAGTAAACCATAATTTAATAAATCCTTCTTGTATTACAGATGAAGTCCAAAGCCATTAAACTGGCAGAAAAAAAGTGAGGAGAGAAGAAGGGGGAGGTTAGTAGAAAGAAGGAAGGAATGAAAGAAGGAAAAAGGAAGGTAGACCAGCAAAGAGAGTATAGGATCATATACTTAAACAAAAATATAAGTAAACTAAAACTTGCAGTTATTTTTTAATGTATATTCTCTTAACATATCATTACCTTAAGTTAAATTAGTCACTATAAAATGAGTCAAAGTGTTGCGAAGAACAAGAGTAGTTCCCTCTTCACAGCTCATTGATATGTACCTAGTGCCTTGGTAGTGGAAGTGGTGCAGCATGCTGGTTATGAGCTCAAACTTGGGGTCATGGAGATGAAGATTGGCTCTGCTTCTCACTAGTTCTGTGACTTCAAAGAAGCCACTTATGCTGACTGAGCCTCAGTTGTTTTTGTTTTTTTGTATAAGGCATATAAGAATATATACCTCACAGATTTGTATAAAGACAGTTTTGATAATAAATCCCAAAACATGGTACACAAGGCTCAACAAATGGTAACTACCATTTTCATCATCATCACTAATATTCTTGACATCTTGAAACATCTCAATATCTGAGATCCTGAAATCTCTGTTTTATTATTTAAAAATGTATTATGTGTGTTGGTATGGAAAATGGGGCTGCGAAATGTATTTATTGCTGGAGCTCTTGGGAGAAGGATCTAAAACGCTGTACCCCTGTGGCAGTTGAGATGACTATACTTAGCTTTTATATGTATCCTGTGCTCACTAACTGCATGCAAGTTTTTCTATCCTTTGTATTCGACCTTCTGGTTACACACAATAGATTTTACCTTTTGCTGATGAAGCAACTAAAGCAAAGAAAAATGAAATACTTGGCCTGGGATCATAAGATGAGCCATAATTATCTTAATTCCCCAAATCCCAGTCCTGCATTTAGCCAAACAAACTGGAGTTACCATGGGGTAAAACAATGAGTCAACCACAGAGATATTTGGGACAATTTTAAGACAATCCAAATACACTTTGCATTTCTTAGTTTGTATTATACAAAAAAAAAAAGTAAACTGAAACAGAGGAATGGAGAATACAAGGCTGTGTAGTAAAAATAGTAAGGAGTCTTTTAGGTTCTACTGTAAAAACAAAGTAGATTTGATTCATGAGCTACAGGAAGATTATTCTGCCAAAAGAGAACCAAAAGAATGAGGTAAGTTTTAGAGAAAAAATGATTAACATAGTCTGTGTGGTTACTAAGGTTGTTGCATGGAGACTTAAAATATTTAAATGAAATAAGAAATTCTGAGAGGCCAGAGAGTAGAATAGAAGAACACAGAAATAAGAGTAAGGAGGCCTGGCTCTGTTCATCATGAATTGAACTGCTTTTTGGAGATCACATATTTGCTAAAATGGGGATATCTATCCTAACCCTAAAGAATGGTTATGAAGATATAAAAACAAAATACTAGTTTTTTAAAAACTAAAAATAATATGCACACTAGGTATTATTGAAACTTACTTATTAGGAAACATTGCTTATTTCATATGACCACCCCTGTCTCCACCAGAAGAAACCCTGGAAAAAAATGTAGCCTTGAATCCCATTCTCCTTTACCCATAAGTAGACATGTATTAAATACTAATTCTGGATATTGTAAAGGATTCAAAGACCTACAAAACATGAATTCTGCCCTTCAAAAATTTAGTTGGAGTATAAAACATAAAAGGTATATAATTACAGAAAGATAAATTATTTGATAAAGATAAATCATAGTTTGATAAATTGCTAAAGTATTTCCACAAAAGACTACCATAAAAATTTTTTCATGTTGATGAAAACTAAAATGGTTAAAGGGAGAAAAATAAAAGGAAGTTGAGTTTGTGATAAGACACGGAGGAATTAAATTGTTAAAATGAAAGTGTGTTTTTTTAATATCATAATGAAAAGTTAAACATTCATCCGATAGAAATTGAGGAAAGTCTAAAAAATATTTTAGTAAGAATGAATCTTTTGGAAGACTCATCTAGCACTGGTGGTTTGGATAAGGAATAAAAGCAAGGAGGCTCATTAGGAGACATTTGTGATCATTCGAATACAGGAACAAGTGCCTGAAATACAGTTATGGCTGTAGGAATTAAAATGAAACAAATATATGAGAAATTTTTAGAGAGATTTCTTACAGAAACAGTCTACAAAATCTGACATTTGATTCAGTGAATAAAGTAAAAATCAGGATACAAATCAGACAAAAGAGACTATGGTTTTAAGCCTCAGTTCAGAAAAACATGGTCCTACCTATAGATATAGAATGTCACAAGGAGAATGTTTTGCTATTATAACATTTAAGAATCAAATTTTCAGCACAATACTTGGGGAGTAGTAATAGCTCTAAAAATTACTACTGTCAGATATACTTAGAGATGTCTCAGTAAATCAAGGGTAGGTTAGAGAAAATCAGAGACCTGGAAACACAAATTCCAATAGTCTGCAAATATGCTATCTACCTTGTGGACTGGGCATTATCCACTGTGACATAAGCAGACATATCAAGTTTACATGGCCTTAGAAAAGTAAATAGTTAAATTTGCTTAGGTGTTATCAAAGCCTAAGTGTTGTAGTGTCTTTCAGAGCATGTGGGATGTGTATCAATAGATTATCTCTTCTTACAGTACATTCTAAGAATGATGATGTATTCTCCCAATAATTCACGACAAAAACTTGAATAATTGTGGTCAGCAGAGTAATAGTTCCCCAAAGATGTCTATTTCCTAACCCCTGGGACCTTGAATATGCTACTTTACATCGTAAAAGGGTCTGCAAAGATGATAAATGTAAGGATCTTGTGATGGAAGATGACACTGGATTATCCAGTTGAGCTTACTATAATCACAGGTCCTTTTAAGTGAAAGAAGACAAGAAAGTCAGAGTTAGAGAGAGATTTGAAAATGCTATGCCTCTTAATTTGATGATTAAAAAAGTGGCTATGAGCCAAGGAACGCAGGCAACCTGTAAAAGCAAATAAACAGATTCTCTCTCCCTAGAACCCCTAAAAGATAGGCAGCCCTTTCAACACCTTAATATGAGTCCAGTAGGACTTTGCAGGACTTCTGACCTACAGAATTCTAAGGTAATAAATTTGTATTCTTCAAAGCCTCACTTGCTACAGAAAAAATAGGAAATTCACACAATAATATTACGTATATTTGTTGAATAATACATGTTAATTGTTGAAAATTAAAAGTCTATAAAAATAATATTTTTAACAATACGATGACCAAATTTACTTATCTGGCACTGACAGAATAACATGTACCTGATTTGTCTTCTTATAAACAACTAGAAACTCGACAAAATGTGAGAAACAACTCTTTTCAGATATATGACTATATTCTCTACAAGAGAGTAGGAAAATGAAGTGAGCTCTACAATCCCCCAGCTGTCTCCCTGAAAACACTTTTGAGACCACATTTGAAATTCCAGCCATCCAGAGGGAAGAGACTTTTTAGAACATCTGTACCATACAACAGAGACTCAAGAAATATTGTACCTTAGTTGCAGGACTAAACTAGCTCCAGAAGACAGGCAACTCTAGACCTGCACTGAGAAAGTTTAAAAATAAGCCTGAAAAAATTAAATGAAATCTCAATTTATCTAGCTGGCACTCAAAACAAGAGTTAACACTCTTCAAATGGAAGGAAACAAAATACACAGACTCTTCAATGTCATATTCACAGTGTTTCAGCAACCAATCAAAAAATACTAAATATGCAATAGGCCAGGAATTATGACCATAACCAAAATAAAAATGAATGATAGAAACAGATGCAGAAATGATAGAGATGGTAGAATCAGTATACAAGGATATTCAAACATCTATAATAAATAGGGTCATGAAGTTAGTAAAGCACGAACATAAGAACAAGAGAAATCAAAACTAAAGAGTGAAATTGAACTTCTAAAACTGAAGTTCATGTCAACTTCACTAGACGGGAATAGCAGCCAATTAGACATTACAGAAGAAAAGATCAATGAATTTGAAGACATAGCAAGAGAAACTATCCAAACTATAGCACACAGAGGAAAAAAAAGGTAAAGAAAAAGATAAGACTCAGTGACTGTGGAGCAATATCACATAGTTTAACATACATGTAAATGGATGCCCAGGAGAAAAACTATTTGAAGACGTAAAATCAGAAGTTTCCCAATTTGATAAAAACTATAACCCATGTATCCAAAATGCGCATGCATTCAAGAAGCAAAATAAAAGCAAAAAGAACCATAGGAAGTCCTATCATTATTAAATTACTGAAAATCTGTAATAAAAAGAAAATACTGAAAGCAGCCAGAAATAAAAAGACACATTAAATTCAGGGAAACAAATATAAGAATGATTAGGCTGGGCGCGGTGGCTCAAGCCTGTAATCCCAGCACTTTGGGAGGCCGAGACGGGCGGATCACGAGGTCAGGAGATCGAGACCATCCTGGCTAACACGGTGAAACCCTGTCTCTACTAAAAAATACAAAAAACTAGCCGGGGGAGGTGGCGGGCGCCTGTAGTCCCAGCTACCAGGGAGGCTGAGGCAGGAGAATGGCGTAAACCCGGGAGGCGGAGCTTGCAGTGAGCTGAGATCCGGCCACTGCACTCCAGCCTGGGCGACAGAGCGAGATTCCGTCTCAAAACAAAAAACAAACAAACAAACAAAAAGAATGATTAATGACTTCTCAGAAATAAAAAAGCAAGAATACAATGAAATAGCGCCTTTAAAGTGCTGGATACAAAAAGTGTCAACCTAGAAGCTAATATACAGAAAAAATAACCTTCAAACATGGAGATGACCTAAAAGTATTTAAATACAAACAAGAACTGAGATAATCTGTCACTAGAAAACATGCATTAAGAGAAATGTCATGGAAGTTCTTCAGGGCCAAAGGAATATCAGATGGAAACTTGGATTTATAACAAAAATGAAAAGCCCTGAAAATGGCATATGTGGATAAATAGGATAAATTTTTATTTAACTGTAATTTACTTTACTTTTAAAAATCTACTGTTTAGAACAGTAACAACAATGTATTGAAGGCTAATTTGTGTAAAATATAATCTATGACAATATTAGCACAATTATGACATAATTTTATGCAAATAAAATTATATGGTAGTAAGAGTCTTACATTTTACATGAAGTAGTATATTATTTGAAGGCAGACTTAAGGTAAAGGTGCTTATTATAAAACTTGAGTAGTCACTACAAAAAAAGACCACATTGACAATAAACAAAAAAAGGAAATAGAATATTTAAATATACTCTATTAAGACCAAAAAAGCCATGAAAATGGTAAACATATATAAGCAGGAAAAATGAAGAAATATTTAGGATAGTAAACAAACATGATGAAAGGATTAAACTTAACTGTACTGATAATTACACTCAATGTAGATGACCTAAACATCTCAATTAAAAAGCAGAGATTGTCACATTGGATAAAAAAGCAAAACATAACTCTATGTTGTCTAAAAGAAATACACTTTAAACCTAAGAACATACAGAGGTTAAAAGTGAAAGAATAGAAAAAGATACCACAGAAACACTAAAGAGAAATCTTATATGGCTATATTAACATTGGGCAAAATATAGTTCAGAACAAGGAATACTATCAGGAATAACAAGGCCATTTCATAATGATAAAAGAGCCAATTCATCAAAAAGATGTAACAATCCTAAATGTGTATGCACTTTATAATACAGCTTCAAAAATACATAAAATAAAAACTAATAAAAATGAAAGGAGAAACAGAAAAGCCCACAATTATAGTTGGATGTAAAAACACATCTCTCCTAGTAATAAAACAGGTTGACAGAAAATCAGTCTAGAAAACTTGAACACTATCAACCAATGTGACACCTAACTGACATATACCAACAATGGCAGGATAGACTTTTTCACATGCAAATTGGACATTTACCAGGATAGATCATATGCTGAGACATAAAACAAGTCTAAATAAGTTGAATGGATTGAAATAATATGTCGTATGCCCTCTGACCTCAACAAATTTAAATAAGAAACTAATAACACAAAGATGTATGAAAAATCTCCATATTCTTAGAAATTAAACATACTTCTCAATAACCCATGAATGAAAGAAAAACATTTAAAGGCAAATAAGATAATTCAAGTTGTTTGAAAATGAAAACACAACATATCAAAATTTATGGGATACAGCTAAGTGATTGCCTGAAGATATGTACAGTTTTAATGCTTATGTTAGAAAATAATATGTAATGTCAGTGATCTAAGTTTTCCTTCAATGAAGCTAGAAATCAATTAGACTATTAAGCATAAAATAGAAAAAAGAAAATAATAAAGGCAAGAGCAAAACTCAATGGAATAGAGAAGAAAAAAAGGAGAGAAAAACCAAGTATCTAAAAGATACTTATTTTTAAAAGATCAATAAAATATAGACATCTGGCTAGATTGACCAAGAAGACAAACTTTTTAAACCATAACAGAGAAAAAACAATACATCTGACTTTATCAAAAAAAATTTTTTAAACTCGCCAAAAGAGAAAATTAGGATATTAAAATGCAATCCATAGACAGGGATGTGGAGGGATATCTGTAATATATACATTTGATAAAAGGCTTGTATCCAAAATATATACATATAAAATTTTTGCAACTCTTTAATGAGAAAAGAAGCAACCCAATTTTTTGAAAATGGGCAAAAGATTTGACCAATTTCTTGCAAAAGAAAATGTATAAATGGTAAATTAATGGGCGGAAAGATGATCCACATAATCTGCAATCAAGGAAATACAAAAAGCAAGTCCACAGTGAGATATTACTAGACAGGCATTTAGAATGGCTAAAAATACTTAAACTGTCAATATTCATTGTTGTTATGAATAAAAAGTAAGGGAAATTTTTATATATTGATAATGAAAGTGTAAAAGGTATACACCATTTTGGAAAAGAGTTTAGCAATTTGTGTCACAATACGCTTACTGTTTGGCTCAGTGATTTCATTTATTGGTATTTACCCATGAAAACTGAAAACATATATTCACAAAAAAAATCTGTATACAAATGCTCATAACGGCTTTGTTCATGATGGTCCCAAACTGGAAACAACCTAAAGTTCCATTAACAGATAAATGGCTAAACAAATTACAAATGCTGCTTAGCCAAATGAAACAAACAAACAAACAAAACAAAACAAAACAAAAGAGAAAGAAAGAAAGCAATGAACTGCTGACATATGCAACAGCAAAGATAAGTTTCAACAATATTAGGTTGACTGAAGAAAGTTAAAAACAAAACAGTACATACTGTTTTATTGTATGTGCATTCCATTATACTGTTACACATTGCATTATATGACATCTAGAATAGGCAAGACTGATACAGTGACAGAAAGAAGGTCAGTAGGTACTTTGCTGAGTAAAGGGAGGGATGCTGACAGCAAATGGGCATAAGGGAAATTTTGGGGGTGATGAAAATATTCTATATCAATTCAAGTGATTGTTATATGAGTTTATATGTTTGCCAATACTTATTAATTGTTCACCTAATATATATGCATTTTATTGTAGGTAATTTATATTTCAATAATGTTGATTTTAAAGAAAAATCTATTTAAAAATCTATAAATCTGTCATCCAATTTTGTTATAATTATTTCTAATTTTTTCAAACTTCATATTCAAGATTCTATTCTATGTACCATTTGATACCTGTTTCTCTACCTGTACCATTTATAAGCACTTCATGCATATCATCCATAATTATTTACAGACATTTGCTAACTTAATGATCCCTATGATCCTTTATTATTTTAATAAAAATTTGTCTTATAGTTTGGTATTTAGATATTCAGTTTCTCCTTTTTAGAAATAATACTCCAGTCATCACCTCTACACATAAAGCTTTGTCCACATTTCTATCAGTTCCTTGTGAAAGATTTCTAGAAAAGCAATACTGGCTTAGGTTGAAGGATCCAGGAAGAAGATATTTATATGTGGCCCCTACTTTTCTGGAATTTTACTTATAAAAATTCTGCTTACAAGGTGAACCACAATGACAAACCAAGACTATGATTCTTATTTCAAGATGATTTGCTTGGAAGATACATTTTAATTAATTAGCCCATTAAAAATTGGGGCAAGATGGCTGGGCACAGTGGCTCACACCTGTAATCCAAGCACTTTGCATCACTGTCAGATGCAAAGTTTGCAAACATTTTCTACTATTCTGTAGGCTGTCTGTTTAGTCTGTTGATAGTATCTTTTGCTATACAGAAACTCTTTAGCTTAGTTAGGTCCCACTGTCAATTTTTGTTTTTGTTATAATTGTTTTTGTAGTTTTCATCATGAAATCTCTGCCAGGGCCTGTGTCCAGAATAGTATTTCCTACATTTTCTTCCAGGGATTATGGGTTTTAGGTTTTACTTTTAAGTCTTTAATTTATCTTGAGTGAGTTCTGTACTTAGTAAAAGAAGGGTGTCCAGTTTCAATCTCCTGCATATGGCTAGCCAGTTATCCCAACACCCATAATTGAATGAGGAGTCCTTTCCCATTTCTTGTTATTGTCACCTTTGTCAAAGATCAGATGACTGTATTATAGATGTGCAGCTTTATTTCTGGGTTCTCTAAGCTGTTCCACTTGTCTATGTGTCTGTTTTTGTACCAGTACCATGCTGTTTTGGTTACCATAGTCTTGCAGTTTAGTTTGAAGTCAGGCAATGTGATGCCTCCAGCTTTATTCTTTTCACTTAGGGTTGCTTTGGCTATTCAGGCTTCATTTTGATTCCATATGAATTTTTGAATAGTTTTTTCTAATTCTGTGGCAAATGTTTTTGGTAGCTGGATAAGAATAGCATTAAATGTGTAGATTGCTTTGGGCAGTATGCCCATTTTAACATTATTGACTCTTCCTATCCATGAGCATGGAATGTTTTTCCATTTGTTTGCGTCATCTCTGATTTCTTTCAGCAGGTTTTTTGTTTGTTTGTTTTTTGTTTTTTTTTTGAGACGGAGTCACACTCTATCACCCAGGCTGGAGTGCAGTGATGCCATTTCGGCTCACTGCAAGCTCTGCCTCCCAGGGTCACGCCATTCTCCTGCCTCAGCCTCCTGAGTAACTGGGACTACAGGCACCCACCACCACGCCTGGCTCATTTTTTTTGTATTTTTCGTAGAGATGGGGTTTCACTGTGTGAGCCAGGATGATCTCAATCTCCTAACCTCATGATCCGCCCGCCTTGGCTTCCCAAAGTGCTGGGATTACAGGCGTGAGCCACCGTGCCCAGCCTCAGCAGTTTTTAAATTCTCATTATGGAGATCTTTCACTTCCCTTGTTAACTGTATTCCAAGGTATTTTATTACTTTTGTGGCCACTGGAATGGGATTGCATTCTTGATTTGGTTCTCAGCTTGGACACTGTTGATGTATAGAAATGCTAATGATTTTTGTACATTGATTTTGTATTCTGAAACTTTGCTAAAGTTGTTTATCAGATCTAGAAGGTTTTGGGCAGAAATTATCAAGTTTCCTAGGTATAAAATCATATCATCTGCAAAGACAGTTTGACTTCTCTTCCTGTTTGGTTGCCTTTTATTTGTATCTCTTGCCTGATTGCTCTGGTTAGGATTTCCAGAACTATGTCAAGTAAGAGTGGGCATCTTTGTCTTCTTCAGATTCTCAAAGGGAATGCTTCTAGCTTTTGCCCTATCAGTATGATGTTGGTTGTAGGCTTGTCATAGATGGCTGTTACTATTTTGACATATGTATCTTCAATGCTTAGTTTGTTGAGGGTTTTGAACATAAAGGGATGTTGAATTTTATTTAAATTCAACATTCTATTGAGATGATCATGTGGTTTTTCTTTTTAGCTGTTTATGTGATGAATCACATTTATTAATTTACATATGTTGACCCAACCTTGCATCCCAGGAATGAAGTCTACTTGATCATGGTGGATTAGCTTTTTGATATGCTGCTGGATGTGGTTTGCTAGTATTTTGTTGAGAATTTTTGCATCTATATTCATCAGGGATATGGGCCTGAAGTTTTTTTGTGTGTGTGTTGTGTCTCTGCCAGGTTGTGGTGTCAGCAGGGAGGAGTCTATCCTACTCCAATTTTTGAAATAGTTTCAGTGGGATTGGTATCAGCTCTTCTTTATACATCTAATAGAATTCATCTATGAATCTATCTGGTCAGGGACTCTTTCTGGTTGGTAGGTTTTTTATCATGATTTAATTTCTGAACTCTATTGATCTGTCCAGGGTTTCAATTTCTTCCTGGTTCAATCTTGGGAGGTTGTATGTGTCCAGGAATTTATCCGTTTCTTCTAGGTTTTCTAGTTTGTGTGCACAGAGATGTTCACAGTAGTCTCTGAGGGTTTTTTTTGTATTTCTGTAGGATCAGTGGGATTGTCCCCTTTGTCGTTTCTGATTGTGTTTCTCTGTATCTTCTTTTCTTCTCTATTTGTCTACTTAGAGATCTGTCAATCTTATTTATTCTTTCAAATAATCAGTTTTTTGTTTCATTATCTTTTGTACGTCTTCTTACATCTCAATTTTATTCAGCTCTGATTTTGGTTATTTCTTGTCTTCTGCTAGTTTGGGAGTTGGTTTGCTCTTGTTTCTCTAGTTCTCTTAGGTGTGGTGTTAGGTTGTTAACTTGAGATCTTTCCAACTTTTTGATATGGGTATTTAGTGGTATAAACTTTCCTCTTAACACTGCATTAGCTGTGTCCCAGAGATTCTAACTAATGTTGAATCTTTGTTTTTTTTTTTTTTTTTTTTTTTTTTTTTTTTTTTTTTTTTTTTTTTTGACGGAGTCTCGCTCTGTCACCCAGGCTGGAGTGCAGTGGCCGGATCTCAGCTCACTGCAAGCTCCGCCTCCCGGGTTCATGCCATTCTCCGGCCTCAGCCTTCCGAGTAGCTGGGACTACAGGCGCCCGCCACCTCGCGCGGCTAGTTTTTTGTATTTCTTAATAGAGACGGGGTTTCACCGTGTTAGCCAGGATGGTCTCGATCTCCCAACCTCGTGATCCGCCCGTCTCGGCCTCCCAAAGTGCTGGGATTACAGGCTTGAGCCACCGCGCCCGGCCGAATCTTTGTTTTTATTAGTTTCATATAATTTATTGATTTCTGCCTGTCTCCTTATTTATTCAAAAGTCATTCAGGAGCAGATGTTTAACTTCCATATGATTTTGAGAGATCTTCTTGGTATTGATTTTAATTGTTATTATGATTTAATAATAATCATAATAAAATGTGATTTTATTATGTGGTTTTACACATATTATTTTATATTATTTTACACTGTGGTCTGAGAGTATGGCTGGTATGATCTGGGTTTTTAAAAAGTTTTTTGAGAATGGCTTTATGGCTGACCATGTGGTCAATTTTAGAGTATGTGTCATATACAGATGAGAAGAATGTATGTTCTGTTGTTTTGGTCTGGAGAGTTCCGTAGATGTCTATTAGGTCCATGTGGTTAAGTGTCAAGTACAGATCTCAAATATTTTTGTTCATTTTCTGCATCAGTGATCTGTCTAATACTGTCAGTGGAGTGTTGAAGTTCCCCCACCATTATTGGGTGGTTATGTAAGTCTCTTCGTGGGTCTCTAAAAGTTTTTTTTTTATGAATCTGGCTGCTCCAGTATTGGGTTCATATATATTTAGGAAACTTAAGTCTTCTTGTTGAATTTAATCCGTTAGGTAATCCCCTTCTTTGTCCTTTTTGATCATTATTCATTTACTGTGTGTTTTGACTAAAATAATAATAGCAACCTTTGCATTTTTTTGTTTTCTGTATGCTTGGTAGATCTTTCTCCATCCCTTTACTTTGAGCCTATGGGGGTCATAGCTTGTGAGATGGGTCTCTCGAAGACAGCATACAGTTTATCTTGCTTCTTTATCCAATTTGCCACTCTGTGCCTTTTAAGTGGTGTTTAACCTGTTAATGTTCAAGATTAATATGGATATGTGTACATTTGATTCTGTCATCACATTGTTAGCTGGTTGTTATATAGACTTGATTGTGTAATTGCTTTATAGTGTCAATGGTCAATGTGCTTATGCGTGTTTTTGTGGTGGTCACTAACAGTCTTTTGTTTCCATGTTTAGCAGTCCCTTAAGGACATCTTGTAAGGCTGGTCTGGTGGTAATAAATTCCCTTTGCATTTGCTTGTCTGAACAGGATTTTATTTATCCTTTGATTATGAAGCTTAGTTTGGCTGGATATTAAATTCTCAGTTGGAATTTGTTTTATTTAATGAGGCTGAATATAGGCCTCCAATGTCTTCTGACTTCCACAGTTTCTGCTAAAAGGTCCACTGTTAGCCTAATGGTGTTCTCTTTGTAGGTGACCTGTCCATTCTCTCTAGCTGTGTTTAATATTTTTTCTTTCATGTTGATCTTGGAGAATCTGATGACTATGTGTCTTGAGGATGGTCATCTTCTACAGTATCTCACAGGAATTCTCTACATTTCTTGAATTTGAATATCATTCTCTCTAGCGAGGCTGGGAAAGTTTTCATGGAAAATATCCTCAAACATGCTTTCTAAGTTGCTTCCTCTGTATCCCTCTCTTTCAGGGATACCAATGACTCATAGGTGTAGTCTCTTTATATAATTCCATATTTCTCTGAGGTTTTGTTCATTTTTTAAATTATTTTTTCTTTCTTTATTTTATTTATTTATTTTCGAGACGGCATCTCGCTGTCTCCCAGGCTGGAGTGCAGTGGCTGGATTTCAGCTCACTGCAAGCTCTGCCTCCCAGGTTCACACCATTCTCCTGCCTCAGCCTCCTGAGTAGCTGGGACTACAGGCACCCACCACCATGCCCGGCTAATTTTTTGTATTTTTAGTAGAGACAGGGTTTCACCGTGTTAGCCAGGATGGTCTCGATCACCTGACCGCATGATCTGCCCTGCTTGGACTCCCAAAGTGCTGGGATTATAGGCTTGAGCCACCACGCCCGGCCTTTTTTCATTTTTATATGACTGAGTTGATTGGAGGACCCAGTCTTCAAGCTCTGAGATTCTTTCCTTAGCTTGTTGTATTCTACTATTAATATTTCAGAATGTATTATAAAATACTTGTGTGAGTTTTTCAGCTCTATTCAATTAGTTTGGTTCTTTCTTAAAATTGCTATTTTGTCTTTCAGTTCTTGAATAGTTTTACTGGATTCCTTAGATTCCTTGGATTGGGTTTCAACTTTCTCCTGAATCTCAACAAGCTTCAATGCCATCCAGACTTTGAATTCTATATAAGCCTATTCAGCTATTTAAATCAGGTTAAGAACCATTGCTGGGGAGCTAGTGCAGTCATGTGGAAGTTAGAAGACATTCTGACTTTTAGAGTTACCAGAGTTTTTATGTTGATTCTTTCTTATCTCCATGGGCTGACATTCCTTTAATCTTTGTGTTGCTTTCTTTTCAATAGGGCTTTTTGCTTTTGTATTCTCTGATGCCCTTGAGGGTTTGACTATGGTTTTAAGCTGGGTTTAGTCAACTGGCTTCATTTCTGAATGATTTCAAGGGGCCAAGGCTCAACTCAGCACTTCTGGGCTGCATGTTCTATACCTGGGGGCCTGGGATCAGGCCCACAGCTTTTTTTCTCAGACTCCTCAAAGTTAAACACCTGCTGTGCTGGAGGGGCTGAGGTGTTCCCTGTCCACTGGCAATAGCACTCCAATGGGGAGTGTCAGACAAAGCACTTAAGGCAGTGGCACCGGGGTCCATGCCAGCAAAGCATCATGGGAGGCTACAGGCAAGCGTGTTATGGCAAATCAGTGGAGTACAGCTGCAAGCAGGTGCATGCTGGCAGGGGCCCATCTTCAAGAGCTCTGAAGATTAGGCAGGGTCGTTTCACTATGGCAGTGGCCACCAGGAAACACCCTGTTTGGGAATCTGAAGCTTCATTGCAAACAAGTTCAGCCAGGCAGGAAGTCTGGGAAAGGCTGGTGGCAGACAGGAGAATCCTCAGATCAGATTGGCCTTGTCCCACAGGCAAAATATCCCTGTTCTATACAGGTCCAACAGTCAACAAAGACCAAAGCCTCCTAGAGGAACATGGCAAGCCTTGAGGAGTAGGCATCTCTGGCCATGCTCCATTGCAGCCATTCCCATGCCAAACCCTGTGGGTTCCATGCAGGCTGTAATCCCGTCCCTGCTAACTCTCCAAGCCATTCTCTCTGCCAGCTTAAATGTCCATGGGGGTTGCCAGCAGGTCTCCTGCAGCCAGGATTCTGGAAGTCCATGGAAAGAGTGGTCCACTGCATACCTATTTAACTCACCCTCCCTCAGGAGCCATTTGGGGGCAGGAACAAATACTGGAGCTCACTATTTTTTATTTACATATGTTATAGGTATATTTATTATACTCTCCAAAGTCACCCCAAGAGACATAAGGAAATAATGAAGAGTATCATGGCGAACAATAGAACAGAACAAATAACCAAAGAAATTGAAGGAGAGTGAAAACTTAAGGTCTTACAATTCATAAACCATTTAGATATTAAGTTCACAAATTCTTGAAAGGCATATTGTAAATAGTAGGCTAAATTCATGATTAATAAAAACTATTTAACGTGATTATATTTTCTATGCTAAAGTTTTATATTAAAATCATCTTAGTGCCTCCTTCATCCTGAATAGGTAAGGCTGAGAACACCATAACATGAGTATCTCCAAAGCAGGGCATTTTCTGATCAGGATAACACTTTTCACAGATTCCCTGATTATGATAGTAGTAAAAATTCTAGATGATTCTTTATTATTTTTTGTTTAATGAAATCAAAAGTTAACATACTTTCTTATTCTAAGATGCCATTGACTGTCATGTGCACTATTAATAACAACTTTGGGTACAATAAATAAACAAACATTAAACATTCACATTGAATTTAAGACTCATTCCAGTTATGGAAAAATAAACTATGGGCAAAGTACATTTTATCGTTGAGGACACTGTACTTTTAAAATAGCTAATCTGATTTCAATGAGTTTGCTATTTAGTAGTTTTGAGGCAGTAAATATCAAAGTATTGGATCTTTTTTGCTCTCATTTGCTTGACTTCAAAATGAGACTATTCTCTGCCTCTCTGAAAGCAGAGAAAGAAAAGGGCTAAAAGAGGACAGGGCAGAACAGATAATATTTGAGGAACAATTCTAGCTCTAAAGCTCTTAGGTTACAGTTCCATGTTTCTCAATAACAATAAAATTATTGAAAGGGAACAGATGCTCATTTGATTAATTCATACAAACACTTGTTTTAACTTTCATTCTCATCTGAATCTATTTGCAGTTATCAGAGAATTTCTACCTCTGTAACCCATGATTTTGAAAGGGACTTTAAAAGTTGATGATTTTAGGAGTTGATGAGTCATTCTTTCTTCATAAAATCTTTGACGACAAGCTCCAATAGCTAAAGTAGACACAGCTTCCAATGAGCAGGACAGCAGCTCTACTTCTAATAAGTTAATCCAATGGTTTTTGTCATGAGCAAAACAAGAAATCATGTTTTTAATAATACTAAAAGGTCGCTGCATCTTGTTAACATCTGGAGTTCAATCACTTCTGTGCTAAAAACCGGGGAATGCTTCAGCAGGGCATAAATCTTGCCCCTTATTGTACATACGATCCAGATGCCGGAGGAGAATTAACGTTTGTTTGTAACACATCTGGTGTCGGCAGCTTTGAGTAAGCTCTAATAGAAAGAGTGTGGAACTAACGCAGCATTACACCTTCACTCAGGCCAGGGGTTCTAGACTGAAGGTAAAAGCCTTCAGGTGTCCCTTGGGGTTTAGCAATAAACTGCACTAATCAGCACTGGCATTGTGTTAAGTGCAGGGTGTTTTGAATTTTCCACATCAGTTTTGCAGCCCTGTAATTCTACATTCCAACTGTCTGCTTTTGACAACTTTGTAGATTTGCCACCATCTTAAGCTCCAAATGAAAGAAAGGCCCAGATTCACTGTCAGAGTTCAGACTATCCCATAAAATGGGGGAGGACACATGATCACTACCAGAGCAGTAGTGAGCAAATAATAACAAGACTGGCCTTATCTGTAGATATAAAAAGTGACTTGGTATCCTGTCCATGAAAAGCAATAGAATGAAGTAGAAAGAGTGCAGAATTTCAACTGGGACATCTAAGCTCAAGTCCTATCTCTGGTACGTGTGCAGAAGTCCAAAATTAACTGGGTCATGTTTTCTCACAAGGGATGTGTAAGAACCAAATCAGATGATGACTTTTGTAACAGAAGGATCAGGTCCAAATTTCCTGGAATAGTATTTTAATTAACTTTGTAATATAACCCTCCTTCCCAATCTTTGTTATCGTCAGCATATTCTGGGTTTTAAACTATAACAAATACCTTGCACCTTAAAAACCTGCCACATAATTTGATGTTTTACAGTCTTTGTCCATGTTGTTCCTATTGGTTATAATGTTTTCTTCAATCCATTATTAATTTCTGGACACTTTGCACTAAGATCCCTTCTTTATAAAGCACTTGTGTATGTCTCTAGCATAGTAGTACTTTTTATGGAGTATTATATATCGCCCATTGTTTTCTATGCCTTTCTCCTTGGCTGGACTGTGATTCTACTTCATGATATCTGTGAAAGAAAAGGTGGTAACCATTAGAGGCACTTAATAATAAAGTCTTTTTTTTTTTTTTTGAGCTAGTGTCTCGCTCTGTCACCCAGGCTGGAGTGCAGTGGCATCATCTCAGCTCGCTGCAATCTCCCCTTCTCACGTTCAAGTGATTCTCCTGTCTGAGCCTCCTGAATAACTGGGATTACAGGTGTGTGCCACAATGCCTGGCTAATTTATTTATTTATTTATTAGTAGAGATGAGGGTTTACCATGTTGGCCAAGCTGGTCTCGAACTCCTGACCTCAAGTGAGCCACCCGCCCCAGCCTCCAAAAGTGCTGGGATTACAAGCATGAGCCACCACGCCCAGCCCATTTAATAATAAAGTCTTAAGGATACATTTCATGTTGTTGCAGATAGCCTCCAATTAAATCACACTTCTATGAGAAACTTATTTGTGATGGTCAAATGATATGGCAGCAAATGCTACTGGGTAATTGGGGGATTTTATAGTAGCATTTAAAAGAGCACCTAGCTAACTGTAAATGTGTTTTTATGATGGTGTTATGCTCTGTCAGGGGTCAGGCTCTGAAATCAGAGAAGTAAGATACTCCCACCAGCAGAGGCATATAGGAACCAAGATCATCTGAACCAAGGACAGATTCATGTGTCCTAATTCACACTGTCTGGCTCATGTGTTCATTGAGGAAAACGGTGGGTAAAATCTTCCGCCCTGTTCAAAGTGTTCTTCATTTTAAGTTCGCACAGCATGTATGGTTGGCTGAGTTAAATATGCATATGACGTGGTTCCACTAATCACATGTTTTAAATTTGTTTTTTGTAACTGTAACTGGAAACCCAGAAGAGGCTACTTTCCAATTTAGACTTGAAAACTGCCACAGCACCAAATGAATCATATAGAATAAAATTATAAGACATGAACATTGGAAGAAAAAATGCAAAGTACAAAAGTAAGATTTAAAAAGGTATTAATGTCTCAAAGAGACTGATTTCTAATACTAACATGATTCTAATAACTTCACTTTGTTTTTGGAGAACGCGTGTATATTTCTCAGTACTTTCATATGTTTTTCATTCATTTGTCTTCCCTGCCTACCTGTGGAATAATGGGCAAGACCACACTTAGGGTGGAAGGAAAAGCAAAGAATGGATACATCGATCTAAAAATAGCCACATAAGTTATATCAGTTTTCCAGTAGAAAGTTTTCTAGCTTATAAAGACATTATGGAAAAGAGCTTGGATTGAAGAAGACATGTTTAATTCAGGTATGAAGAATAAATAACTAGTAGAAGATAAAACTAATGAAGTGGTGAAACACACACACACCCAAGGCTGACAGAATTCACAACCAACAGATCTTCACTGTAAGAAATATAAAAGAACATGTTCTAGACTGAAAGAAAATAATAAAAGTTGAAAGTGCAAGAAGCAATGGACATCTTTGTGAAAGGTAAATATGTAGATAAATATAAAGTACTGACTGTTTAAAGCAAGAACAATTGCAGTATTTTATGGGGATTATCACATGCAGAAGCATACGACAATAGCAAAAATGGCAAAGGTGGAGTAGAGGGTAATAGATGTGTACTGTTCTAGATGTTTTACATTGTTGGAAAAGCCAAAAAGGTATTAAGATAGACCATCATAAGTTAGCATGTGTCTTATAATTTTTAGTGTATCCACTAAAACAATTATATTAAAAAGCATAACAAAAGCCTACCAGAGGAGAAAAAATGAAATATAAAAAGCAAGTAGAATTATTACAAAGCAAGTATAATAAAGAAACAAAAACAAGGAAAAATAGAAAACAAATAGCAATATGGGAGACTAAACCCAACTACATCAGTAATTGCATTTTACGTAAATGGATGAAACACTTCAGTTAACAAGATTTTCAGCTCACATTTTTAAAAAAATACAATTATGGCTGCTTATAAAAAGCACACCATAAATATAAAAATACATAGTATTTTAAAGAATGTAAAAACGACATACTAAGTGAACATTAGCCAAAGGAGAACTGGTATGACTAAAGTGATATCAAAGTAGACTTTAAGATGAGAAAAATAGGCCGGGCGTGGTGACTCATGCCTGTAATCCCAGCACTTTGGGAGGCCGAGGCAGGTGGATCACAAGATCAGGAGTTCAAGACCAGCCTGGCCAAGATGGTGAAACCCCATCTCTACCAAAAATACAAAAAATTAGCTGGGCATGGTGGCACGCGCCTGTAATCCCAGCTACACAGGAGGCTGAGGCAGAGAATTGCTTAAACCTGGAGGGGCGGAGGTTGCAGTGAGCCGAGATTACGCTACTGCACTCCAGCCTGGGCGAAAGAGTGAGACTCTGTCTCACCAAAAAAAAAAAAAAAAAAAAAAAAAAAAAATTATAACTTCTCCAACTTCTCCTACAGATAACATCATTATTGTCAAAACTAAAAAACTGGTCTTTGAGATATTTTTCAGATTTAGCATTTTGACAGACCAAGAGACAAAACTTGGTCCTGAGGCCAGTTTTTGGAAGTGACTCAGCCACACAAAGACAGTTTAGACACCCCTGTGATTTCATCCCTAGCCAATCATTGTTTCAATTCCCCAGCCCCCTGCTTGCTAAAATATCCTTAAAAACCCTAGCCTCTGAAGTTTTAGGGAGATGGATTTAAGAAATACCTCTCCTCCTCTGGCTTGGCTGGCCCTGTGATTATTAAACTCTTTCCTTGCTGCAATATTGCTGTTCTCAGTGAATTGGCTTTTCCGGGCAGTAGGCAAGAACCCATCAGGCTGCTACACAACCAGATGATTGAGGCTAATATACCATCTTAGGCTAACCAAAACAAAAGGTGTTTGGGGCTCTGTGCGGGGAAAGTAAGAGGAGGATATTATGGTAAATAAGACTTGTCTTATTATGCAGATAAGATCTCTCTGGTGATAATAGTTGTCTCCAGGATTAGCTTTCTTCCCAGTAGGGAGACATCTTTACAAATGGAAACTTATTTTATAAACATAAACATCCTTTACAAAAGGGGAGATTTATATTCTATTGTTAGGCATTTAGGGGAAGGTAAGAGCTCTTCCTGCACCTGCAGGTTCTCAACTGTCTTTATCTCAGAATATTCTATGTAACAGAGTCATATACTTTGAGGTGGGCATATTCTGGTATCTTTCAACAACATCTTTAAACAGGTTCTCACTCAACTCACCTAATAAAATGGCTTTGTAGGGGTTCTAGCCAAGATGGCCAACAAGATGCAGCCAGTAAGAGCATCTACCACAGAAAGACCAGACCATCAAGAAGACTGGCACACTCCAAGCAGATCTTTGGAAGGAAGGCTTTTGGAGTTGACAGAAGGAGGACACAGACTCTGGGTTGAAATGGGAAGAAGCTGGGAACCCTGCACGGGGCTGCTGAGCACCATGACTCCTTCCTGGCCCCCAGTAGCTTCTGGGGCAGGAGTGAGTTGAAAAGGTGAGGAGTGACCTAATCTTGCCACAGACCTCTGGAATCCTAGCTGCAGGAGACCCTGTGACCCCTATGGACATTTGAGCTGACAGGGAGAGCTGTTTGGAGAGATGGCAGGGACAGGAACTCCAGCCTACATGGAACTCAGAGGGTTTGGTGTGGGAATAGCTGCAGTGGGACGTAGTCAGGGAGGCCCATCCCCTAAAGCTCATCACACTCCTCTAGGTGGCTTTGGTCTTTGTTGACTGTCGGACTTGGAGAGAAAAAGGCTTTCTTGCCTGTGGGATGGAACCAGTCTGATCTGAGCACCCTCCTGTCTGTCAGCCTCTCCCAGAGTCCCTGCCTGGCCATGCCTACTTTTGGCACAGTCTCAAATGCCCAACCAGGGTGCTTCCTGGTGGCTGCCACCATAGTTCCTTTGTGTGGTGGCTCATGCCTGTAATCCCAGCACTTTGGGAGGCCTAGGCAGGCAGATCACTTGAGGTCAGGAGTTCAAGACCAGCCTGGCCAACATGGTGAAACCCCATCTCTACAAAAAAAAAAAAAAAAAATTCGCTGGGTGTGGTGGTGTGTGCCTTTAATTCCAGCTACTCAGGAGGGTGAGGGAAGAGAATTGCTTGAACCTGGGAGGTGGAGGTTGCAGTAAGCCAAGATCACGCCACTGCACTCCAGCCTGGGTGACAGAGGGAGACTGTCTCAAAAAAGGAAAAAGAAAAAAATAAAAGGCAGGGAGAATAAAGGAGTGAAGGACATGAACAGATGCTTCTAAACTTCTAAAAAGAAGACATACAACTGAGCACGGTGGCTCACGCCTGTAATCCCAGCACTTTGGGAGGCCAAGACAGGTGGATCACCTGAGGTCAGGAGCTCAAGACCAGCCTGGTCAACATGGTGAAACCCTATCACTACTAAAAACACAAAAAAGTAGCTGGGCATGGTGGTAGGCACCTGTAATCCCAGCTACTCAGGAGGCTAGGCAGGAGAATCGCTTGAACCCAGGAGGCAGAGGATGCAGTGAGCTGAGATTGCGCCATTGCACTCCAGCCTGGGTGACAACAGTGAAACTCTGTCTCAAAGAAACAAACAAACAAAAAAAGAAGACATACACATGTCCAACAAGTATATGAAAAAATGTTCAACATCACTAATCATTAGAGAAATAAATATCAAAACCAAATGAGATACCATCTCATACCAGTCAGAATAATGCCTATTACTAAACAGACAACAAAAAATAGATGCTGGCGAGGTTGCAGAGAAAAGGGAAAATTTATACACCATTGGTGGGAATGTAAATTAGCTCAGCCACTGTGGAAAGCAGTCTGGAGATTTCTCAAAGAACTAAAAACAGAACAACCATTTGACCCAGCCATCTCATTACTGGGTATATGCCCAAAAGAATATAAATCATTCTACCATAAAGACACATGCACATATATGTTCAACACTACACTATTCACAATAGCAAAGACATGGAATCAACCTAGATGCCCATCAACAGAGAACTGGAAAAAGAAAATGTAGTACATATACACTATCAAATACTATATAACCATAAAAAAAGAAGGAGATCATGTCCTTTGCAGCAACATGGATGGAGCTAGAGGCCATTATAATAAGCAAATTAATGCAGGAACAGAAAACCAAATGCTGCATGTTATCACTTATAAGTGGAAGGTAAACCTTGAGTAGACATGGATGTAAAGACTGGAACCTACCTGATTGTGGAGGGTGAGGATCCAAAAACTACCTCTCAGGTACTATGCTTATTATCTGAGTGACAAAATAACCTGTATACCAAACCCCCACAACACTCAATTTACCCGTATAACAAACTAGTACATGTACCCCCTGAACCTAAGATAAAAGTTGAAAAAAATGCTTTGTAATTTTTATTTGTCATCAATAATAATGTATCCTTTGTATTAATTCAAAATATTAAAAGCAGCTCATCCTTTACCCCTACATACATGTATTTTTTAATGGAATTTTGTGTTAATATTCCCAGGTACCTAAAGCTACTCTTAATCCACTATCTGCATTCTCTACCTTTCCTAAAAAGCCTTCTTCCAGGATTTCCTAAATGTAAATATAAACAGCTTACATAAATGTAAGCATACTTTTATGCAGCACCCAGTCATTCTTGTATTTACTCAGCAAAGAGAAAGTAATAGTAAAAGCCCAATATTCCCATTTTGCTACAGGTTACATTTTAGAAAATAAAGTTAAAAAGCAGCAACACCAGCACAGACCATTCTCATTTCAATTTTCTTTACAGTTTTTTCCTACTGCTGTTTATTTGACAGAAAGTCAATTGCTTACTGCAGAGTGACTGCATGAGAAGAAAATTTTAAAACATTAATAAAAATAATAGCTTAAAGTATGTGGCCCTTAATGCAACAGTAGCTTTCTTTTTATTAAACAAGTGTAAGACAGGGAAGGAGGACTTGAGACTTGATTTAAGCCTCTAAGCATTAGGCCATTTAAACTCAAAGAGTTGTAGGGAAGAAAAATAATTTTTTTCTTCACCCCTCTAAGGTTCTCAGTTGAAACAGACCCCTTAACAAAAGACAGATTTACAAGAGAAAAATAAACAGAAGTTTATTAACATGTATACCTCATGTATAAATGGGAGCCACCCAGGGAATGAATAATTTTCCTAAGAAGTAGCTTTAAGTTCACGCATCATCTTCAACTGAAACAAAGAAAGAAGGGTATGGGGGAAGGCCTATTATGGGGAGATGCACAGAAAAAAAACATGGTAAAACAAGGGTAAGGTTACTGTTTTAAATTAGTGCCTTCTCCACTGATGAGGGTTTCTAGTGATTTCATCCATCTCTTCCTGGTACAGAGAGGAGATGCTTTTACCAACGGGTATTTCCTTTATAGATGTCAATTTCCCTAACAAAAGGGTAAAGGTAAACTTCTACTCTGTTTACACAGCTCCTCCTGTGTGTACGATTTCTTTAAAAAGCTAGGTGTGGTGGTTTACGCCTATAGTTCCTGCTACTTGGGAGGCTGAGGTGGAAGGATCCCTTGAGCCCAGGAGTTCAAGGCTGCAGTGAACTGCCATGCCACTGCAGTTTAGCCTGGGGAACAGAGTGAGACACCATCTAATTCTTAAACATTTTTTTAGGTGGCATATTCTGGTCTCCTGCAGTAGCTATGACCACATTGCCCGCCAATAAAGTTTAACAACGTACCCACCTACTAATTATGTATAAGAATGCCCGTCACTTATCCTCATCGGCACAGTATGCTATTAAACTTAATGATCTTTGCCAATCTAGTGGGTGACCAGGGGTATTTTAGTATTACCCCTTTCCATGAGGATTGAATGTAATTTTTGTGTTTCTCTTGTATGGGTCTGGTTAAGTATCTTTCTACCTGTTTAAACTAGATTTGTTTCCTTCCTTTATTATAAACTATTCATTTCAACTCTTCCAAGACACCTGTTTTATATATAATTCCTAGGCATGAAGCTGTGTTCTTATTAGATCAAATCTGAAAACAACAAAAACTTAGGAATACATTTAACCAGAAATAAATAAGGAGTGAGGAAAATTTTTAAATGCTCCTAAGAGTCACAAAATATACAAATATATTCACATACACACATAGCATAAACACACATGAACACATACACACTTAAACAACTGGGAAGGAATACCATGTATTTGAAAAAAAATACCCGCAAAATATGAAAGTATCAATTTTACTTAATTTATAAATTTGATATATTTGTTTTAGAGGGTTGATAAGACTAAGCTAATCTCTAAAGATCATCAGAAAAATAAGCAAGTAAAAATTGCCAAAAATTTCTGAAAAACTAAATCAAGAAAGGAAGCTATTTCTATCATATTTTAATATAGATTATAAATATATTAAAAATTTAACAGAATTTTTTAAAAAATTGATACTTGTACATGAATACACAGATAAGCTTATGAGAGAGAAAAGAAAATCCAGAAATAGATTCAAATACATATAGTTACATAGTAAAAACACAGGAACATTTCAAAGTAGCATTGAAAATATGGATTATATATTAACCTTACGGGAAATCTGGGTAGCTACCTGAAAAAAATAAATAAATTTAGATTTATATCGTTTACCAGAATATATCTGAAATTGATCAAATATTTAAGTATAAGAAATACAATTGTAAAAGTAGTAGAAAAAAAGCCATGAAAACATTTTAGTCTTTCAAGTGAGAAAATTTAAGTAGAAACAAAATCCAGAAGTCATTAAAAAATTGATAAACTTGATACAAAAAATTTAAAGAAAACATTCTACATGGCAACAATCACAATAAAGTTAAAATCAGGCAAAAATGGTGAGAAAATATTTGCATAAGAAATAAAGAGATAATTTCTCTAATACATAAAGAACTCCTATTTATCAACAAGAAAAAACCCAACCATTCAGTAAATTAATGAGCAGAGAATGTGAGCAAACTGATCATAGAAAAGAAAATATAAACAGCTCTGAAATATATTAAAATAAGTTCAGAGTTGAAGGAAACACTCTCATACATAGATTGTGAACATTTCAACCAATAAAATCTGTTTGCAGGGCATTCTGAGCATGCCTATCAAAATTATAAGTGCACATACCCTTTAACCTAGCAATTCCACATTTAGAATATACTCTACAGATTTACTCATACATATAAAAAATGAAATGTATACAAGATTATTTATTGCAACTTTGTTTATAAAAGCAAAATATAGTAGTCTTCTAAATATCCATCAATAGAATATTGTTTATAGAAATTATAAGGTATACATATAATTGTATATTATGAATAGTAAATAAGGAATAAAAAAGATTTTCATATATAGATATGAGATGATCACCAAAATGTTTTTAAAAGAGAAAATTATGTAGAACATTGTGTATAATATATAAACATTTGAGTAAAAATTAATTGATAGATAGATAAAATACATATTTTAACCCCAGCCACTACATTTCAATATCAACAGACCATGTACTATTCCCCATATACACCTTTTTGTTACCACTATTATACTTTTGATTACATTATTCCCTACATAGATAGACTTTCATCTTGATTTTTGCTTGCTAAAATTCAACCCATCTTTGGATCCTGTAAATTAACCTTTCTCTTCTGTTCTTTCAATACAACTTTCTGAATATAGGTTCTTTTTTCTAATAAAAACTAGTAAAATCTATTAATTCCAATAACACTAAAGGAAGAGAAGGGAGGGAAAAGGAACAACTACTAAATACATGTCTGCCAGACACTTTAATGTCCTATGACATTTAATTCTAGACAACTTTTTAATTCAGGTTTTATTCCAGTAACAAATGTTGTTACCAGTTTGAGAAGATTAGAGAATGTTTGCAATGACACAAATCTGATAATAGGAGGTACAGAGGTTTAAACTCAAGTATCTAGGATTACAAATCCTTTTCTGACTATACAACCTTGTACTTGATGGAATTTCTGCCACGTTTCTTTAGAATCCGAACCTTTGAGATCATCTAGTTTGACGCTCTCAATTGACAAATGAGGGAAAGAAAGCAGGAGAGGTTAAGAGCTTTGCAAACTAGTTTGTTAGTGTCAGTGGGGTTGGATAGGGGTCTATAAAAACATATGTATGTAATTAGGACTAGGATGTAAGGTCAACTTGGTACTTTACACTTTTATAATAGAATTTAGGATTAACAGGATAATTGATAGTCTTTAAAATTAAAAAATTGGCACATACCACAGACGGGAGTTGTTTCAGGAATGGAAAGCATAAACATCTGAGAATGAATGTCTATCTGTGAAAATTAACACCCATCCATAACGTTCATAAGAATTCTTTAGTGTCATTAACTGTTTGCCAAGCATCTTCCTGTGCTAAAGACAAAATGAGTTTTTGACATTCTCATACGAAGTCCATGTGCCCTACAATAAAATCCTGAGGTCTCCAGCACTTACTTGCCTCCTCCCTCCAATATCTGGCTCCCATCCCATAGCCTCTACCACACTGGCTCAGGAAGTAGGCAATTTCCTGCCTTGGCTGAGCCGGATATTAAGACTTCTTTGTTCCCTTATCTCTGAGAAATAACACCCCTCTGAAATACTCCAATAGCTGACTGATTCATGCTCAGACTTACCTAAAGGACCCTCTGCTGTTCTTTAATGTTAGTGTTGGCTGAGGCAGAGCAATTCACCCACATTCTAATCGTAAAATGTCATGGGGTGATATGGAGCACTCTGGATAATTATAGTTCGTAGACTGTCTAATATTAGAATAAAGAAGATATTTTTAAAGAACTATTGAGCTAGGGGATCTTCCTCTCTGCTCCCACCTCCCCTCACTGACCCATCCACAAACAAACCCATTTTATGTCCGTTTGCATTTATAAAAGCATCCTTTCTCATACAAGACATCTTAAATAGATTCATTCATATTGGTACAGACTAAACTGAAATTTCTAGGCTATGTAACACAGGCAATTTGGCTATTCTCCTTGGAGGCAATACATACAGAAATAACAACTGCTGACATCTTCTTGGTACCTCCCAATGTATACAGACACTTGACATATCGATCTATACACATAGCCTGTGTTCTCTATTTGACTGATGGTTAGTAATACCATCTGCACATCCACAGCTTGTCCAGTTTCCAGGTTTCTTCCATTTAGTGGAATGTTCTTAATACAATATTCCTATTCAACACTTCAAAGCCCTTTCAAAACATTTCACTTTTCATGTAATGCATGCCCTACATTCCAGCTTCTTTTGTTTGGAGTTCTGAAAAGCTAAAAACAATACATCATGATGACCAAGCCCAGAAAATGCAATTTAGAAGTAAAAATGATGAGAACACAATCTTCCCTCTTCCTTCACTGGCAAGGTTAAGTGAACCAAAATATTCTAGAACTAAGAAATTTTAAAGACCATTTAGTCTCACCAGCTCATTTTACAAGTGGGGGAACTAGGCTCTGGGTGATGAACAACATTTTAGGTTGTGTAATGGAGTAAGTTCCAGGTAAAAGAAACAACATCTGCATAGACACAGGGATGCTGATTGTGCCACCAGAGGAAGACTTTGACTCAATGGGCTATCAGGAAGAACAGAACAGAAGATTAAATAAGTAGAGTTGAACAAATTTACAAGGGACCTTGGAATTTCCATTTGCAATTTGTGGGTCAATTTTCTACTTTCATGAAAATGTAGACGTTGTATCATATAGGTTAGATTTGGAAAAGAACTTAGGATCTCAGCTCTTATTTTTTCCTTCATAATACTTTAATATAGTTATAATTTTATATTTAACTTTAAAATCTTTGTCATTCACTAGTTTGTAATCTTCATAGCATCTGGCACAGTTGACAGGCATACAGTAAGTACTCCAAAACTATCTGTTGAATGAATGAGATCATCTGAATTAACTTTCTACATAGAGATGGCGTCTTTTCTTAGAGTTTCCTGAACAGTTGACTCTCTGTGGTCTCTCTGAAAATACTCAGTGATGAAGTCTGGCTATCACCAAGGCCCCTGTCAAGGCCATCCTTACTGAGAAGGTGGTAACTTCTTTTGGAAGAAGGAGGACAGACTTTAGGTTACCAGGATAGTCTAGGTCCAAGAACATTAGAATATTGAATATTTCTATGTTTCTAGTAGGCACTAGTGTTTAGTTAAGATGCAAGGAAACGAAGTATGTGAGGACGTCTTTGTACTTTTTCAAAAAGCTCTATAGAATTAGGCATTACTGGCTGGGCTCAGTGGCTCACACCTGTAATCCCAGCACTTTTAGAGGCCAAGGCAGGCAGATAACCTGAAGGTCAGGAGTTTGAGACCAGACTGCCCGACATGGTGAAACCCCGTCTCTACTAAAAATACAAAAATAGCCAGGTATGGTGGCACACACTTGTAATCCAAGCTACTTGGGAGGCTAAGGCAGGAGAATCGCTTGAACCCAGGAGGCAGAGGTTACAGTGAACTGAGATTGATTACGCCACTACATTCCAGCCTGAGTGACAGAGCAACACTCCATTTAAAAAAAAAAAATAGGCATTACTAGACACATTTCACATATGAGGTAATTGAGGCTAAGCTTTGAGTACTTTATTCAAGGCAACACAACACACAGTAGTGAAATTAATTTGAAATTAGGTCTGGGCTTTGAAGATCAGGTTCTTCCTAACCTGCTACACTGCCTCTATTAAAAAATATAAAACAGAATTGCTACCCTCAATGATACACAATCTAGCTGGAGAGACAGATTTGGAAACATCCATTATCATACTTATCGCCAGTATGTAAAACGCACTAAGCACAGAGATGCAAGCTGTTCATTCTTCCTGGAGTTTGAAAATGTCATGAAAGGTTTTACCAAAGAGGTGCCTCCTGACCTGAGTTGTGAAGGTGATTGTCAAGTGGAATCAAGCAGACTCAACCAAAAAAGTTTCTCAGAGGAAGAAGTCCAAGAACTCAATGCTGCCAGATTTTCTCATTGGGGCATAATATGTCCCAGCCAGGCGGGAGGCACACCTAAGTCAAAATGCAATAATTTCAGTGGGATTTTTATCAGATTTTGCTTGCTTGCTATGTAAGTACCCCTTCAACTTCACCCTGTCACCCTACATGCACACGCACACATACACACACACACACACTCACATGGAAAGAGAGAGAGAGCAACTACCAGCAGCATATATGTCCTATTGCCATGACTAGATAAATTGCCTCAATGCCTTTTCTACTGCACTCGCTGTCTCTGACCATTAATAAATAAGGTACTCAGTTTATGTAAATATAAGAGCGTAGCTAATTTTAAATGCCAGACATGGTCAATTTAGCTGTTTTAAATGCTGCAGTGACTAGCCTGCACCAAACTTTTAGAATAGGGAGTAAATACAGACTAGGCAACAGTAGGGAAATTTCCTGGACTTCTCAAGTTCGTGATGGAAATTGGTGAATGTCTTCGACAATTTGCTCTTAATGCAGATGGAATCAGTTTCTCATGGAAACAGATACCTTCCTTTACATTTATTGCATGTGAAAAAACTGTGTCTGGCTTTAAGCAGTCATGGACCACCTTACTCTCTTCCTTAGTAGAAACTCAACAGAGAATTTAAAATTAAAACTCCAGCTTGTTCATCACACAGATAACCATACAATACTAACAAGCTAAAAATAAATCAAATTTGCTGTATTATAGTATTCAAATTTGAATATAATATTTGAATATAGTATTCAAATACTACATGTCCTTGGAAGAAAACATTACATTTTAGGTTTCTTCCATGCAACACAAAATGATACAGCAGCTGATAAAGCGAAAAGTAAATGCGTACCCAGGATGCACTGGATGTAACACCCACTTTTATAGCTCATCAAGGATACTGAGGCTGAGGGTGGAATGTGTTAGGGATCTTGGTACAATCCCCTGCCACCAGGTTAAGAAAAATATTGAAAAATGATGGTGGGAAGTGATATAAACGGTGTGTCAAAGAAGTCTAATGTGAGAAAGGACATGATTTCCTTAGTCTTGAACTCGATAGGCCTCAAATTCCCAACACTCCATGGTTTGTACAACTGGATAGTCTTAATGAGGTCATGGAAGATGATGTGGAAGTGGCATTAAATCTTTACAGTGAGTCCTTACAGAGCAAGTGTTGCTGCTACTGAGGAAAGTCCAAAGAGTTTGCTAATACATGGAACTCTAACATGTTCAAAGGGACCAAATATAGTTTTGAAAAAGAGACCCTAAAAATGGGAACCCTAAAAAATGGGAACCATAGCAGTGAAGTGTTAAAGAAGATGCCAAAAGCACTGACCTACATAATTAAGTGATATCAAGAAAGAGGATAAAGCAGATGCTTTCAGAAAAAAAAATTAAAAAAAATTTAAAAAAAATCATTATTTCTGGATTCAACGAAAGAAGCAGAAGGGGATTAGCCCAGGATGAGAAAGTTGAGAAGACTGCCTTAACAGCATGGTGTCTCTTTCAGGTTGTCACACTTCCTCTCTCAGGGAAAACAGTCTTGGAACATTAGAACCATATTGAATATTAGAGATAATCTGTCCCAATCCCATTATAATATAGCTGGGAAACTGAGGCACTGCACGTAGTGATTAACTCAAGGTTACACAGCTAGTAACAGGTCACCCAGAACTGGAGCCCACCTTTCAGACTTCCTGTGTTCTCTGGTTTAGAAATTAGAAGACTGGATCTAGCTCTTGTTCCTAAACCAACGAGCTATCATACATTTAAAAGACTATAATCTCTCTATGCCCAGTTTTCTCATCTGCTCTGTTTCATGGTTAGAATAACATGAAGATGTGGCATGTAGCATTCATTATAAAAGACAAATAGTACTATTCAAAAATAAAATATTTTTATCAGATGGTATCTTCTTGAAGTTTAAGGATGGGTATTAACTTTGTATCTTTCCCAGGTTCTAGCACAGACATTACATACATTTCAGTGAAATGAACTGAACTATCTTCAATTTTTATGAACTCAAAATAACCCAATTGTGTACAACAGGGAAACCGTCCAGCAGAACTATTTCCAAGAAGGCTATATTAAATTCTCAAAACAATAAATGTACTCTTTGGGGAAAAGCAATACCCATCTGCAACATAGTCTTAGATCTGGTGATCGCATCTAGTAGGAATTCAGTGATATAGAGCTGGGTGGGAAAAAAAATTTATTACATTTCCAGACGTTGGAACCCAACAAATAATTTCTAATTATTATGCAACTTATTTTCCTTATTTCTCTATTTCAGTAGCAGAAACTTCTACTGAAACTAATCTTTCCTATATGAGCAAACCAAATAAAGTTAAAAATACAGGACCACTAAATCAGGTAATGATTCAGTATAATTGACATCTACTTAAAAATACTATCAGTCTTTATGAACCAACTCATTCATTAAATATCTCAAATAATAATTCAGTTTAAGCTAAGCATTTGAACTTTCTAAAAACAGAATCTACTCTGTTGATACGAACTGACATTATTTCATTTGCTACCTTGTTTTAAGTGGAAGAACATACAAATTATTTTAAATTCATAAAATGTTGGTCTTTTGTTTGTTTGTCTCTGTATCTTTTAAAATGTCTTTCCTGTAAATCAGGACATCAAATGTCTTATGCTAATGTCTCTTCTGTTGCATCTTCTCAGAGAACATTTATCATTCAGCACATAAGAATGACACTTTCCTTCATTTTGAAATTGGCTGAATCTCGATATATTAATATTTTGTGAAATCCAACCAACTTGCCACTAGTACTATCAGGAAATAAATTGGTCCAAATTAACAAACTTGATTTTACCACTCAGCTCTGGAGCATAGCAACATTAGTTAATTTCATCAATGGAAAGTTCCAGAACCAAATTCTACCAGATAAAATGGTACTAGTGCAAAGGAAATAAGATACCTGAGAGAAACCAGATGATCTTCAAATTTGGTTTCCCTCACTGAAGAAATTCCTGATAGCGCATTTTAATATACACAGCATCCCCTACCATGATCAAGACTTTCTTAGGGTCTTATATTTCTGTCAACTGACATTTTTCAATTCTCAAAGGTGGAAAAATGCTCCCAGAGACATGGTCATCATTCCCATATCTTGTGACAGCAATGCTCTCTCTAGGTTGTTCTCACCCAAGAATTTTGATGTGTTAATTATGGTCATGGGTAAACTTTGTTTAGTCAAAACAGATAACAATATTTTAATGTCTATTAGTAGCTCCCTGAATATTTAAGTTTAGGGAAATCTTATTTTACTCACAGAAGTTCCAGAGGAGAGAAACTGCTTCTACAGGATCAAAGAACACATCCCACATAGTTTGGCCTGAGAAAACTATAACAGGGATTTGCCTAGCATAGTCTCTACATCAGGGTGATAAGAGGAAACGAGACGAATGAGAGCATCAACATGTGACCTGTGTATTGTTCAAGGGGGTGTGAACTATTTATTTATCAAAAGTAGGACAAGATAGGTGAAGTAAATTGATTGACTCTAGAAGTAGTTCAGTGAGGATCCTCAGGATCCTGTAAGAGAAAGGGTCCAATATTACTGCTGAAGGCTATATAGAGTCACATTGCAGACCAGAGGCTTCGGAGTCAGACAGATCTCAGTTTGAATTCTGGCTGCATCACTCATGAATTGAGTCACCTTGGACAAGTCCCTCAACCTTTCTGAACCTGTTTCTGCACCTGGAAAGTGGGGATAACATGATTACCTCAGTGGGCTGCTATGGGAATTAAGTGGCAGGCGAATGTGAATGCTTAACCCAGTGCCTGGCACACAGCAAGAGTTGAGAAAACATCTCATTGAGGGAATTGGAGATGTGACCAAAAGGTTTTACAAAAGGTTACATGTACTAATCAGAGAGGAGTCGTGTGCTATCATTATAAGTGAGAGGGCATGACAAGTCCAGAAACTCCATTTAAATCTTCTGTTTTTCTAAGTAAAATGATTATTAGTAACCATGTAAATGAAGTTAAGACTAGAATTTAAAAAACAGATTTAAGTAATAACTGGGGATGATTTTAAGAACAATATGGGTAGAGGATATCAAACTATATTATCTTCTGACAATGAATAAGTTTATCAGCTAAAGAAGACAAAAAGAACACTGCACGACATAAACACTCAAGTGATTCCATTGATGTAAGCTCAAGTGTCAGCTGATCATTTTTAATATATGAATTGTTACTTGCAATCATGGTCTTCCATCAATAAACTTTCCTGAAGCATTCAGAAATTTGGTAGCAAATGAGATACCAGGACTTTCCATTTATATAGCTGCTGTGCAAATCATCTCAAACCAGTTGTTTTTGCCCAAAGTCTGTCTTTTGGCAATAAAGGTGAAAGTACAATAGCCTTCAGAATATTTCTAACTAGTAGTTTCAATATACCCCTTAGGAATTCCTTCATGTGTACTTGGCTGGATAAGTAGAGAATGATACGATAGTCTTTTCATTGTCTTCTGAAGTCAGTTGTTGCCCATCTATCTGAAAACTATTTGTTCAATAGATAAGAAACTAGGTTATAATTTTCACATATACATAAGCCAAATCCATATTTTTATCCCTGAAAGGGCTAAAAAACATATCCTGGCCTCCCAAAATTTAGTTTATTCTAAACATTTGAGAAACTGCTCTTCCCATTTTTCAGGACAAGCTGCATGTTTAGAGGGAGGCAATAGAACCTAAGAAGGGAATGTATATAGTTTGAATAAAACATGTTCAACATTCTATTTTTTTAATATTTAGAAACGAAAAAATGATAAAGGATTTTCCAAAAGCTACAGAAAGAAAAAGGCTCAGTTAACTTTCTCGACTGGTAAAGGAACCCAGAAAACAAATAGAGCAATGATCACTCCCTATCTCTTCACCTATTTGGTTTTCTCTTTTTGCAGGCAGAGCATAAAATAATTTCCAGAGAAATAGGAGATTTTTCTTTTTCCAAAAAGGGCAGAGGAAAAACACCTATAGAAACATATCAGCTGGATAACTATGTAAACATCACTAGGGACAACATATTCCCCCCATGAGGCATGTTGCAGGAAGGAGATGAATTGTAGTCTTTAATCTCCTCTGTGTTTAGTGGAGCCCCCCACAATCAGATTGTAAACATTGGAATACTTGCTTGAGTGGTTCCACCAAAGACTTTATTGCGGTAACTGTATTAGACCTTTGTTGCTATCGGTTCTCTTAGGAGCAATCACTTTAGTTTGGATGAACGAGATCCCTGAAAGTAGATTCACTGCTTTACAGAACTGCTAATCCTCCATTCATTTTAAAAGGAAAAATAAATATTGCCCTGATGATTGTCAATTTTATGTAAACTTAATACATATTACTATTTTAAAAATGACCTTTCATTTAAATGAGACTTGTATTGATATGCTCAGTTTTATTACAAAAGCAATTTTTTTATTATATTAAAAGTATGGTTTACTTGTGTTATGAAGTATATGACTTCAGCACCTTCTATTAGATATTTTTTTCTTTGCATCATTGTGACATCTGCTCAGGGTGTTTTCAATCTCATTTCTTGGATGTGTTTCTTCATCAATGTTAGATTTTTAAATTAAAATAATACTTTATACAAAAGAAAAAGTCATCTTTCTTTGCACAAAATGACTGGTCCAAGATCATTTGCACAGATCTGAACAATGATATAATGGCAAGTCTTGATATTTCATCTGCTATGAAATTTCTGAATGACTCTGGAAAGTTTTTAGGTAGATCATGGTTATAAGTGAAAATTCAAATTGTCAAAATTATCAGCTGATACTCGAGCTTACATCAATAGAACCACTGTGGTGTTTACATTATTATTATTATTATTTTATGTATTTACTTATTTTTGAGACGGAGTCTCACTCTATCACCAGGCTGGAGTGCAGTGGCACGATCTTGGCTCACTGCAACCTCTGCCTCCTGTGTTCAAGTGATTTTCCTGCCTCAGTCTCCTGAGTATCTGGGACTACAAGCACACGCCACCATGCCCAGCTTATTTTTGTATTTTTAGTAGAGATGGGGTTTCACCATGTTGGCCAGGATGGTCTCGATCTCCTGACCTTGTGATCCGCCCACCTCAGCCTCACAAAGTGCTGAGATTACAGGCATGAGCCACCATGCACGGCCTATATTATTAATATAATGGTAATGTAGAATGATTCAAATGAAACAACTGAATTGCATCGATGTTAGGCTCTGGATTATTGTTGAGTGGGTTGTTACAAAAATTTTAGGTTTTGCTATTCCTGGGTCTTGGTTGATAAAATAGTTCAAATCAGGATGACCTCGAGGTCAAGTGGGTGGTAAATAAACAGTTCAAAATCTCAAACAGCAGTGGAGGTTGTTTATAGAGTTGTGCAGCAGAAATGCTTATGCAGCCCAGCTCAGTAAACATTTTACATCACTTTGCATGAGGGATATATAAAGACAGTGTTTACTGCCGTTGATAAAGCCTCAATGTATATGTGCCAAAGCTAGGACTGACTGGCTGAAACTGCAAAGCAGGGCTGCTCTGCAGATAAAGTATTGAACAAGACAGCTGAGCTCATCCAGAGATAGGCTAAAACAAGACTATAAAATCAGTCATGGAAAACAGAGAGCTTTTGGATCATGTGTAGCAGCTGGGACAGTCTTCTCCTCATGTCCAGCTGGGCAACTCTAAACTCCTTTTCTGTATGCAGATGTTTTATCCTGTGAACAGCTCATGACTAGACAACAACTGCATGAGGTGTACTTAACTCTTGAGATGCTTCATTGGCACCAGGTCCCTACATCAAACTCAGAAGACCTCTTTAAAAATCAGCTGCATAACTTGGCTATTTAAATAAGTCATTGCATTTGTAAGACTGACCACTGGATGTTTTTGTCATTTCAATTGCCTTGCAAGCCAGGACAGGTTCTCATGTGCTTTTCTAGTAAATGAAGGAAGGAAAAAGACATTGAATAAGAGATGTCATTAGAGATTGGATACAGATTAAGGAAGAAATTATAATATGGATCCATACCACTAGAACTACTCTTGAATGGAGAAATAATTTGAAAGGACTCATGGTTAGCTTGGTGAAGAAAATGTAATAAGAGTAGAATCTTCTAAGACTTTAGTCCAGACTTAATTATTTGCTTCAGGAGAGTGAATTCAGGGACTCACTCTTGAATTTAATGATAATTTCTAGATTTTCTTTTGAATCTAATGAATTGTATCTGGCATTTAAGTCTTCACATAACAAAAAAGGGACCCAGTGCTTTTTGAGATAGGGAGAAACAAACAATCTAGATATTAGTTTGCTCTCAATCAATACAGGCTAGAAAATTGTGAGACTATTTTCAGGATTTGACGTCAATTTCTATACCTATCAGCATAAAAGACTAATATCCCATTTTCTCATTTTGTGTAATGTTTTGATTTCAGGAATGCAAGTTCTATTTAACATTTAAGTATCTACAATACTCAAAATACTGATATTTAGATATATTAGGAATGGTCTTTGTCCAAAAGACAGGCATCTCAAAAAAATGTAACTTAACCTCAAAAAGAAATTGAGCTTGTCTCCCGGGGTACAGTTTCTTTTTTTTTTTTTTAAGATTTTTTTTAATACTTTAATTTCTGGGATACATGTGCAGAAACGTGCAGATTTGTTACATAGGTATACACATGCCATGGTGGTTTGCTACACCCATCAACCTGCCATATACATTAGGTGTTTTTCCTAATGCTATCCCTCCCCTAGCCCACCACCCCCTGACAAACCCCAGTGTGATGTTCCCCTCCTTGTATCCATGTGTTCTCATTGTTCAGCTCCCACTTATGAGTGAGAACATGCAGTGTTTAGTTTTCCGTTCTTGTGTTAGCTTGCAGAGAATGATGGTTTCCAGCTTCATCCATGTCCCTGCAAAGGATATAAGCTCATCCTTTTTTATGGCTACATAGTATTCCATGGTATATATGTGTCACATTTTCTTTATCCAGTCTATCATTGATGTTCATTTGGGTTGGTTCCAAGTCTTTGCTATTGTGAACAGTGCCGCAATAAACATACATGTGCACATGTCTTTATAGTAGAATGATTTATAATCCTTTGGGTATATTCCCAGTAAAGGGATTGCTGGGTCAAATGGTATTTCTAGTTCTAGATCCTTGAGGAATCACCACACTGTCTTCCACAATGGTTGAAATAATTTACACTCCCACCAACAGTGTAAAAGCATTCCTATTTCTCCACATCCTCTCCAGCATTTGTTGTTTCTGACTTTTTAATGATTGCCATTCCAACTGGCATGAATGGTATCTCACTGTGGTTTTGATTTGCATTTCTCTAACGACCAGTGATGACAAGCTTTGATTCATATGTTTTTTGGCCGCATAAATGTTGTCTTTTGAGACATGTCTGTTAATATATTTGCACACTTTTTGATGGGGTTTTTTTTTCTTCTAAATTTGTTTAAGTTGTTCGTAAATTCTGGATATTAGCCCTTTGTCAGATGGGTAGATTGTAAAAATTTCTCTCATTCTATAGGTTGCCTGTTCACTCTGATCATAGTTTCTTCTGCTGTGTAGAAGCTCTTTAGTTTAATTAGATCCCATTTGTCAATTTCAGCTTTTGTTGTCATTGCTTTTGGTGTTTTAGTCATGAAGTCTTTGCCCATGCCTATGTCCTGAATGGTATTGCCTAGATTTTCTTCTAGGGTTTTTACGGTTTTAGGTCTTACATTTAAGTCTTTAGTCCATCTTGAGCTCATTTTTGCATACAGTGTGAAGAAGGGATCCAGTTTCACCTTTCTGCATATGGCTAGTCAGTTTTCCCAACAACATTTATTAAATAGGGAATCCTTTCCCTATTGCTTGTTTTTGTCAGGTTTGTCAAAGATCAGATGACTGAAGATGTGTGGCATTATTTCTGAGGCGTCTGTTCTGTTCCATTGGTCTATATATCTGTTTTGGTATCAGTACCATGCTGTTTTTGTTACTGTAGTGTTGCAGTATAGTTTGAAGTCAGGTAGTGTGATGCCTCCAGCTTTGTTCTTTTTGCTTAGGATTTTCTTGGCTATGCAGGCTCGTTTTTGATTCCACACGAAATTTAAAGTATTTTTTTCCAATTCTGTGAAGAAAGTCAACGGTAGCTTGATGGGTACAGCATTGAATCAATACATTACTTTAGGCAGTATGGCCATTTTCATGATACTGATTCTTCCTATCCATGAGCATGGAATGTTTTTCCATTTGTTTATGTCCTCTCTTATTTCCTTGAGCAGTGGTTTGTAGTTCTCCTTCAAGAAGTCCTTAACATCCCTTGTAAGTTGTATTCCTAGATATTTTATTCTGTTTGTAGCAATTGTGAATGGGAGTTCATTCATGATTTGGCTGTTAGTCTGTTATTGGTGTATTGGAATGTTTGTGAATTTTGCATATTGATTTTGTATCCTGAGACTGCTGAAGTTGCTTATCAGCTTAAGGAGATTTTGGGCTGAGACAATGGGGTTTTCTAAATATACAATCATGTCATTTGCAAACAGAGACAATTTGACTTCCTCTTTTCCTATCTGAATACCCTTTATTTCTTTCTCTTGCCTGATTGCCCTGGACAGAACTTCCAATACTATGTTGAATAGGAGTGGTGAGAGAGGGCATGCTTGTCTTGTGCCAGTTTTCAAAGGGAATGCTTCCAGTTTCTGCCCATTCAGTATGATATTGGCTGTGGGTTTATCATAAATAGCTCTTATTATTTTGAGATACATTCCATCAATACCTAGTTTATTGAGAGTTTTTAGCATGAAGGCTGTTGAATTCTGTCAAAGGCCTTTTCTGCATCTATTGAGATAATTATGTGGTTTTTGTCTTTGGTTCTGTTTATGTGATGAATTATGTTTATTAATTTGTGTATGTTGAACCAGCCCTGCATCCCAGGGATGATGCCAACTTGATCATGGTGGATAAGCTGTTTGATGTGCTGCCAGATTCAGTTTGCCAGTATTTTATTGGGGATTTTCACATCAATGTTCATCAGGGAGGTTGGCCTGAAATTTTCTTTTTTTGTTGTGTCTCTGCCAGGTTTTGGTATCAGGATGATGCTGGCCTCATAAAATGAGTTAGGGAGGAGTCCCTCTTTTTCTATTGTTTTGAATAGTTTCAGAAGGAATGGTACCAGCTCCTCTTTGTACCTCTCGTAGAATTTGACATGAATCCATCTGGTCCTGGGTGTTTTTTTGTTGGTAGGTTATTAATTACTGCCTCAATTTCAGACCTTGATATTGGTCTATCCGGGGATGAGACTTCTTCCTGGTTTAGTCTTGGGAGGGTGTATGTTTCCAGGAATTTATCCATTTCTTCTAGATTTTCTAGTTTATTTGCTTAGAGGTGTTTATAGTATTCTCTGATGGTAGTTTGTATATCTGGGGGATTGGTGGTGATATCCCCTTTATCATTTTTTATTGTGTCTATTTTATTCTTCTCTCTTTTCTCCTTTATTAGTCTGGCTAGCAGTCTATCTATTTTGTTGATCTTTTCAAAATACCAGCTCCTGGATTCATTTTTGAAGGGTGTTTCATGTCTCTATGCCTTTCAGTTCTGCTCTGATCTTAGTTATTTCTTGCCTTCTGCTAGCTTTTGAATTTGTTTGCTTTTGCTTCTCTAGTCCTTTTCATTTTGATGTTAGGTGTCAGTTTTAGATCTTTCCTGATTTTTCTGTGGGCATTTAGTGCTATAAATTTCCCTCTACACACTGCTTTAAATATGTCCCAGAGATTCTGGTACATTGTGCCTTTGTTCTCATTGGTTTCAAAGAACATCTTTATTTCTGCCTTCATTTCGTTATTTGCCCAGTAGTCATTCAGGAGTAGGTTGTTCAGTTTCCATGCAGTTGTGTGGTTTTGAGTGAGTTTCTCAATCCTGAGTTTTCATTTGATTGCACTGTGTTCTGAGAGACTAACACATACATAGTTGTTTGAGGATGGAGGTAAAAGTTGGCTTTAATGTGTATTTTTTTCCTGCAAAAAAGGAATCATCGCTTTTATCAGCCTAAAAATTGGTCAAGATCATTATTTTGGTGTTTGAGTTGTAGACTCTATTTCTATATAGTATCAGATGTCTATTACTTCTGAAATAAGGAGGCTGATAGTTTGTTATAATTACAGACTGTATACAGAGAATACTTGATAAGATCTTAAGAAATATTCAACTATTTTAGTTTGAAAAACTGCTTTTCTTGGAGTAACTGACCATAACTTTGTCATTCAGATAGATCTGGTTTACTGCTTGGGGAAAGAGGGAAAGGAAAAGGGAAAGTCTTTGAACAATTTAAAAGTAAAAAAAGGTCTTAATATATTAAAAAATAATAATTGGGAATGTGAAAGTACTAGTGGGAAAATGTAATTTTTTTCTTTTAAAAAATTATTATTATTTTAATTGACGGATAATTGTATACATTTATGGGGTACAGTGTGATACTTCAACATATGTATACAATGTATAATGACCAAATTGAGGTAATTAGCTTATCCATCATCTCAAACATGTATCATTTGTGTTGGGAACATCCAAAATCTTCTCTCCTACTACTTGAAAATACAGAATAAATTGTTGTTATGTCACCCTATATTGCTGTGAACTATATTTCTCCTATCTAGTATTTGTATGTTAACCAACCTTTATCTCCCCACCCCCTTACCCTTCTCCACCTCTAAGTAATGACTATTCTACTCCATACTTCTTGAGATCAACTTTTTTAGCCTCTACATATAAGTGAGAATGTACAGTATTTATCTTTCCATGCCTGGCTTACTTCACTTAACATTATGTCCTCCAAGCTCATTCATGTTGCTGCAAATGGCACAATTTTGTTCATTTTTATGGCTAAATAGGATTCCATTGTGCATATGCCACATTTTCTTTATCCATTTATCTACTGATGGACACATAAGTTCATTTCATATTTTGGCTATTGTGAATAGTGCTGCAATAAATATGGGATAGCGGATCTTTATTAAACATTCAGATTTATTTTCCTTTGGATATATACCCGGTAGTGGGATTACTGGATCAGAAGACATACAAATGGCCAACAGGTATATGAAAAAATGTTCAGCGTCACTAATCATCAGGGAAATGCATATCAAAACCATTGGGAAATATCAACTCACCCCAGTTAGAATGGCTATTATCAAAAAGACAAAAAGAACAAACACTGGTGAGGATGCAGAGAAAGGAGAACTGTTACACACAGTTGGCAGGAATGTAACTTAGTATAGCCATTATGAAAAAGTAAAATTAAAAAGTAAAAATAAAACTATCATATGATCTAGCAAAATGTAATTCTTAACATAAACAGTTGAAATAAATTCTGAACTTAGGACCAATATTAATTGTAAAATTGATTTTGGACCACATATACACACGCACACATATATATACACACCCACACAATCAGGAGTTGCTTAACAATGGGGATACATTCTGAGAAATATGTCATTAGATGGCTTTGTTGTTTTGTGAACATCATAGAGTAGACTTAAACATAGTGGTATAGCCTACTACACACCTAGGCTATATGGTATAGCCTATTGCTTTTAGGCTATAAACCTGTACAACATGTGACTTATTGAATACTGTAGGCAACTGTAATGCAATGGTAATTATTTGTATATCTAAATATATCTAAACATAGAAAAAGGACCACAAAAATATGGTATTATAATCTCATGAGAGCACTATCATACATGTGGTCTGTATTTGACTGAAATGTCATTGCGTGACGCATGACTATATATGTATCATGGATACCAAAGCACCTAAAATTCAAAGCCATAAGGTAACCTTATCATTTTACTAACAGTTTTGAACAGCAGAATCAACAATCTTAATAACATAAGTTTTAAAATATTATGAACAATCTGAAGTAGTCAGAGTCACTATAAAATAAAATGCATCAGAGCAATAAAGGAAATTTAATGACAAAAAGGCTGCCTACTGATTTTCAAACAACCCAGAATCCACTATTTGAAATGTTAAGTATAATATCTGGGGCTCCTGGTACTGAAAAGCAAAGACTATCTTGCAGAATTTCATGTCCCTGAAGTTCATGACACAGTAGGCGCTTAAGTATTTGTTGAATGAATTAAGTGAGTCTAAAGATTCCACAGGCTAGGAATACTTGGGTCAGTTGGTACTGACTCCACTGCCATCACAATCCTGTATCAGTTTCAAGTGTTAATATCTGTTGTCTTAGATGAATCCACAGAGAAGGGAGCTCTCGGCAGCATTAAAAATGTGGAGCTAGTTTTTCAGAGCTCAGTCAGAAGGTAAGCAATGAGCTGGGAGGAAAGGGAAGAAGTAAGGAAAGATACTATAAATGAAATATGTACATCATGTTTATGAGAACACATAGGCTAGCTTATAGCCACAATCATTATCTGAGTAAAGGGAGTACTAGTTAATTCATTCTTATAAAGAACTACAGTGGTTCCTATCATGTATCAGCATTGGTATGATTTGAAAAATGTCTAAAGATGGATTTTTCTTACATATACATGGATACTGAGTAAGGTAAGGCATACATAAATCAGAATCTGATACAAAATCCTACTCATAAATGACAAATTTCCAACAGTCTGACCTTAAGCTTCAGTTAATAAGAGCACTTTTGTGTTTGAAGTATACCTATTCAAAACATGCCATCTTGTTTATATGAATGGAATTGGCAATAAGGGAAACAATGTCAAATCTATGTCGACTGAAAATAGAATCCTCTGTCCTCCCCAATCCGTCTTCTGTTCCCTTGGCTTCCAACAAACAGGCTCTAGGAGAAGCAGCAGCATTAGGATGCCACTGGTGGTGGTGACTGCTGTTGCCTGCATCTTCACCCTGAGATGCATGTCTGTCTAGTGGTGGAAATAAGGGTCTCTGCAACCCAACCAGCCAGTTCTATGCTGCCACTCAGTCTCCAGTGTTCATTATCGAGGCCACGTGAGGGCAAAACCTTCCATTCCTCTCCTTATTCCCCTCCCACAGCTGAGCATGGAATAGACATTAAGTAAGGCCTCCTTCACGGAGAGCATTTCCCCCACTCGAACATTCTCTCACAGGCCCCCTTTGTTCCCTGCCCTCCGCCCCATCTACATGCTGCAGCAGCAGTTGCCCAGATGTTCTCTATCAAAGCCTGAGACATGCCAGCAAACTTTGGCACGCATGAAAGTGCACTGAGTACTGGCCCTCCAGAAATACCTTTTCCCCCCTCTGATTTCTGCAAATATTTTTAAATGTTAATGGGTTCCACTCACCCACAACCTAGGGGGAGGTTGCAGAACAGGACTCTGTGTGTCCAGCAAATTAGCAGCCTGAGGATACTGCTTGGCGCCTGGGTTCTGTCCCACCCTCGGGGCATTGGCTGGGGTTCTCCAACCTTGAACTGTAGAGGCCAGTTTGCCAGCACATAGCTTTCTAGTGACAGAGGTTAGATAGGTCATTGACAGGAAAGTTTCTTCAGGCTACCAAATAAATAAATAAATAAATAAATAAATAAATAAATAAATAAGACTTAAGCTCCCTCAAAAGTTTCTGAGAGTAAGAGAGATCCTTTAAGTACCTCTGAAATAAGATTCTGAAATGTTTATTTTCTCCTCTTAACTCATCCTCTCTCCTCCTCCTCTTCTTTTTTCTTCTTTTTAAAAATATACAGTTTTCCTGATTTGGTACATAGGCAGAAAATAATTTGACCCATGCTTTGGTACTTTGTATATCACATCCCTTTTATAGCCCCTTAATAATAGAAAATGGTTCATTAACAAAAGCCTTGGTACAAATTTCAATAAAATGTAAATTAGAGTATTTTAGATGGAGGTGGGGAAATGGTATGTATTTGGAGAGAAAAGGAAAAGGGTGGATGACATGTTTTTCCAGGAGAGAGTTATTCATCTTACTTGCATTGTGACAGTTGTTTTAGGGCCTGGCTAGAAGCTACAAAGATAATGTAAGGCCAACCTGCTATGGGCTGAATGTTTGTGCCCCCCACCCACTCCCCTGCCACCAAAACTCGTATGTTGTAACCCTAGTCCTTGGTGTGATAGGATTTGGAGAGGGGGCCTTTGGGAGTAATAGGTCATGAAATTAGTGCCCTTATAAGAAAAGACAGGAGACAGGAGATTCTCTCTCTTTCTCTCTGACATGTGAGTACACTAGGAGAAGAAAGCCATCTGTAAACCAGGAAGAGTGCCCTTATTAAGATCCCAACCATACAGGCACCCTGATCTCAGTCTTCCAACCTTCAGAACTATAAGAATAAAAGTTAGTTATTTAAGCCACCCAGGCTATAGTATTTTGTTTCAGTAGCCCGAAGAGAATAAGATACTACCCTTACAGAATTCTTTGTTTTTAAGTCTGTCCTAATAGCCTCACTCTGGAAACAAACTGCTTAGGTGTTATTGATCTCTCAGATATCTGAGGGTTTCTCCATAGCTAAAGCTCCATCTGTGCTTACAAAGTTATAATGCTTGAGGTAGGTAACCCATATGCCTTGCCCCTGCCCATGCTTTGAACTTTGTTCAAAGAAGGATGGTCAGTAACTTTTTTGTGAAGGAAAACTGAGCCCTCAAAACTCAATAATAAGAAAATACACAGTCCAGCATAAAAATGGACAAAAAGATTTGAATAGACAGGTCACCAAAGAAATCATACAGATGGCAAATAAGCACATGAAAAGATGCTCAACATTAGATGCCAGGGAAGTGCAAATTAAAATCCCAGTGAGATACCACTATACACCTATTAAATGCCTACGTTTCTTTTTAATGATAATACCAAGTGCTGAGAAAGATGTAGAGCAACTAGAACTCTCATATATTCCTGGTGAGAGTTCAAAATTACAGCAACAATACTCAAATTAGTGGTTGTCAGAGACTAGGATTGGGGGAAAATGTTAATAGTTGTTTATATTCTGTGTACTACAATACAGGTTTATGTTTTATTTCCTGTACTTCTGGTTATTTTTTTAAATTTTGTCCAAATAAATTTTTTTAAGAAAAATGAAGAAATATATACATTGTGCTAGGTAATCTCCATTTGCCTTTCCAGATAAATTCTCTTTCTTTTTTCTGTTTTGTGCCCTGAGAGACTGACTTCTATGAGCTACGTCAGCCAGGCGCTTTGCCCTCTGACTTCCTGTTGGATTAGGCTAGTGGGAGGCACCAGCAGGAGTAAGTGGGTAGGAAGAGAAAAAGGATGGGGTATTTATTCCTCTGGCTCCCTCCCTGGCAGGCCACAGGATGGCAGTGGCTGACTTTCTCTACAGAGGGCCACAGCTCCTGTCAAGGTACCTTCTACAACTACAACTTTAGCAAGCAACAGCCATCAAGTTCTTGAATTCTGGTTACTACTTCCTTTCCTCGTTCCTGTGGCCTTGGTGGTCATGGTTCCTAGCAGTTGCTATCATTCCTTGTTAATTTCCTTTAACATAGCTCACACTTTTGTAAATGTTCCCTTCATTAAATTTTTCTCAAATTATCCAATTTGAGTTTGTTTCTTTTTCTATTACATGCTAATACCTTGCTAACTCTAGGTGTTCCACAATTTTAATCAAAAAGATCTTTCTTTTGGAATCTTTAACAAAAGCCCATCAGATTAAAAAGTAGAAATTAATTCCCAGACTAAAAGTATATGCCATCAACTGTAGCACATAATTATCTGTCTATCCATCCATTTTAGCATTAGATAGCCAGACAAAGCCATTGCTACGTACATACCTGGACTACAGTATTTGACCATACTGTTTGGCCATAGAATTATGCTAATCAATCAGTGCTATGTATATTTTTTTAAAGGCAAAACATGCATTGTACTCTAAATATGTTGAGGACATTGCTTACTAAATTTCATAATATGACCTTTATTATAACTTATGGGAGAAACTTCTCCTATGCTTCAAGTACTTAAAAAAAAAATATATATATATATATATATATATATATATATGAATGACACTGCATATCAATTCCCCCCTCTGTTTTGGTTCTGAAAAGATTCAGAGCAAAAATTATGATCCAGCTCTAGAAAGTATATAATACCTAGAAACATAGTGTTTGTGTACTACCCTCATTCTCTGCTATATTTTCTTTTTCCGAGTCTTACTTTCCCTTAAATTACATTTCTTTGTTTTCATATATATAATATAGTTGCACACATACACATATATATTTATATGTGTGTATGTGTACAAATACGTATGTGCCTGTGTATTTTTAAGGCACCTTAAATTCTTTCTGGCCTAAGCAGCAATACAAAGAGTACAAATTTACAGTCTCTTGACAGATGATTTCTATTAACTAAAGGCAAGAGTGTAGTTTAGCCACATTACTATTTAATCTCCATTTTATTAATGTAATCTAAAGATCATCTGGCCCAGAACTATTCTAACCTTAAAATGTGTGCCCTTTACAAACTGTCTACCCCTCTGAATATGTCTCTTATCCACGTATGTTGAAAGAATCTTACATAATTTCAGTTACGGTAAAGAACATTAAAATATATATATGAAATGATTGGCTAACTATAGTAATGACTAGGCTTCTTTAAAAAAATATATTTGAGGCATAAGAGTGTATTGACTAACAGCACAAAACCTTGAGTCAGACTGTCTGGGTTAACCCAATTACTAGATGTAGTAATTTGGACAAGTTACTTAAATTCTTTGTTCCTCAGTTTCCTCATCTGAAAAATGGGAAAATAGTAAGAAAGTTTTTGTGAGGATTCAATGAGATAATACAGAAGAACAGAAACTGTCAAAATAAATATTAGCTACAATTATTTTAATAAAATGGTTTTCCTGGAAAACATCTTTCCCAGAACTATCATACAAATAATGATGATTTTCAAAGATCCAACTCAAACCAGAGCAAGGCAATGGTAAAAATTCTTTATGAATAACAAGCAACATAAATAAAAAGTCACCACTTTAATTTTTTCTATTTCTATTCATTTTGTCAAGCCACTGATTCTACAGCTACATAAGTTTATGACTAGGCATTTGTTCAAAATGCTCCATTTGATAAGGTGACTAAATCTTGTCAAAATTGTCCCAGGAGGTCTATGCCCAAAGTAATGGTATTAGTCCATCTTACCCAGTTAAACATTTTTTCCTGTTAAACTTGGGCCTTTATAACTGATTGCTTCCATATTGCATGTTTAACAAATATCAAGTCATTCCTCTTCAGTAGTCTCCTGGAACTGGTTGATGCCATTGGCATCAGCTGGTAAAGGGTGATTGTACATATCTCTTCTTAACTCCACATTCATGTTTACACTATGGAAAGCAACAATCAGGTTTTTTGTTTTCTTTCTGGAGAGGCTTTTATTAAACATTACCAGCACATCACTGCCCCTAGTCTAAAAGAACCAGCCTTCGCAAAGTCTCAGAGTTGGAATGCCCACTATATCTTTTATAATTGTAGCCTATATCAACAGCTAGTATTAGAGGCTATCCTGATTTGCATATGTCAAATAAATGTGGTGTTTAAAAAAACAACAAAACAATTGGGTTTCTATCTGGGATATTCATATTTGTAAATCCAGCTTTTTGTTCTGGTTTAAAATGTGAGCATAAGTCTTTTCAGTTGCAACAGTAACTACTGTAATGATGCTGTTTGATGATTCCTTACATCAAATTAATTTGAAAATATTGATACATGATGTAAGTACCCTTAGAAATTCAGTCTGATTTATTCAAAGAAGTTTGACTACAGAACATTTTATTTTGTTCTGGAAATTTTATAAAGGCATTTTGCCAAAAGCATTAAATATTTGATTTTACTTGTTAAGATTTGTAGGAACTCCTTTAAATTTATTATAAAAAATAACAGCTACAGCAACACATTTTCCCCTTTCATTAAGGTAGTGAAAAAAAGAACTTTAAGAGCTTTTCCATAAAAATACTCTAAAATATTCCATTAAAATTAAAAGGCAACTGCCATATCACACGTGGTCATATTTAACTATTTGAAGTTATTTTAGGTATATCAGCCCCCAAAGACCAAACTACCTGAGAGTCCAGCTGTGTTCAAAGTAGATAGGGATCTACAGAACTCAACCTCTACAGTGGGGTAGGGCTGGCACAAAGAGTTGTTAGACCAGAGAAGAAAAGAAGAATTCTGAGTTCAATATTAGCATTTGACTCCCTGAAAAGCCTCGCTTGATTACAGGATTATGTTAAGGAAACAGTCATCCCGTGATGATCAGGGAGAAATCTGTGATAGAGCAAGGAGCTTAGAACAAAAGCCCAATTCCAATAGTACTAGCCATGAGATCCCATGCCAGCAATGGTGAATTGAGAATCTTACTATCAAGTAGTTTTCTAGGTTGTGGGAAATAATTGCATTTCAGTTGAAATCTTAAACTCTCATAATTACAAAAAGTATCTTTAAAACACTACAACCATATGCATATTTGTTGTTAACTATTATACTCCTTCTGGTATGGTTCTTCTTGCCCAGTTTTGTTTTATAACAATATTTATGCATTTTAAATATGGTTTAAACATCAGTGGCCACAAAGATATGTAGCTGCATGCATAAGTAACTTATTAATGTATCTCTTAGGGTGGTCCATTATACATATATTTAATTAGCTTTGGAATCAGATTGTTAAATATTTGTTTTAATGTTCCAAATATCAACGAATAAAAGTCCCCTATATTTTTCAAGAATTTATTATTGATTTTGAACTTAAATCTTAATCTTTTACCAGTATCCTTGTTAGGGTCACCCAGCACCCCAACAAACTGACATAACGTACTTTCACCTGAGTATCAGATGCTGATGTCTTTGGAATCTTATTTTTTTTTGGTATAAAAGAGAGTTATCAAAAAAAAAAAAAAAAAGGTAAGCTAATGACCACAATTTTTAAAAAAAATATGGACACAATAAGACAGTAACTAAGTTAACCAAAAAAACAAAATAAAAGATTTGCAATAGTAACACTGGATTAGGCCATTGCCTTTCCTTGGAATATCCCTGTTAAGAACCTCTCAACCTTTGCTTTACAATGATTTCTTACTGTTAAGTACATCTATAATGTTAATCCTAAAAGTGAAGAATTTCTTCAAATTTACACACACCTTGTTTGCAGGCCAGTGGTCATTGGCTTTTCTTCCACCTAAACGAAGCAAGGAGCCATTTGCCATTTCCAGTCTACTCGCCTACACATTTACTGTGAGCTCAACTCTGTTATTTGGAAAACTGCCATACATTTATGAGAGCCTAAGGGATATTAGATGATTGTCATCTTTCTCTTGTTCCCTCCCACCCCACCAAATGCCCTGGAAGGTTGCCGCACCTGGACACTGAATTCCCTGCAGAGTCCCTTGTTACCAGAATTGTGGAAAACTTGGACCGAGTTTAGAGAAAAGCTACTAAAATGGTTAAATGACTGAGGGGGCCAATTTATAAGGAACTCAGAAATGTTTGGTTAAGTGGTAATTATCCTAAAAAAGGTGTGGTGACTGGCCTTAAGTTTAAATTCCAAGCCTTACTTGGCAAGAGGCCTCCTTTCAGGCAGCCTCCACGTTCAGAAATACTCTGAAGAAGGAGTAGAATCTTACTTTTGCTTGAGCCTCCAACTCCTGCAAAGACCGCTTGGGTGGTATTCACACTCAAGTGTAGTAACCTCTATAAACAAGCACAGAAGGCAACACCACTAACGCAGAAAGCTCATGTAAGACCACTGAAGAATGCTTAAAGGAAAGTCTTCCCAGGAATCAGGAAGAACAAGCCTGGGCTGTGAAAAGCCAGTCCCCACATCCCAGTTAAGCACCTATCACACCCCACATAGTCAATATCTGTCTGATGGGTGGTGTCATTTAATAAGAACTGCCGGCTGAGTCCAAAGTATACAGGTCTGTCTGAAATACACTGCTGGGAATATTGATTCCATTACCTGACAAGAGTTTCTACTTGACCAAAGAGGAAAACCTAAGAACAACAACTATAATAGTGAAGAAAGCAGAATGAGAAAATTTCTTATAACAGCATTTTCCCAAATGTCTTCTAGGTGATGTCAGTATGTGTTATACAGATTCAAAAAGAAAAGAACCTAACAACTGGAATAAATGAAGTTAAACCTTGTGTGTTTATGATGTGTTTGTTATTATTGACAGTAAAACCCCTCAGAGCCATTAATATGCTGAAGCCTATTGTGTCTCACTAAGGAGGGTAGAGTGTACACTATTTCCTAAATTCAGTGTGGGTATGGAGTGCTTTATTCCATAAGCATGGACCTTTGTATTCACAGCCACTTCCATAATACCTTTTACAATGCTGCATTCAGTAAATGAGCAATGAAAATGAATGAGTCAACCTAGGCTAGAACACAGGTCTGAAATCCCAATCTACTCCTCTTTCCACCACATTCATATTCGAGTTACTCTTTACTTACAATGAATCTTTTCACTCTATATAAATGAAATTAAATTTGTTAACCGGAAGCAGACTGACCTGAAGTTACTAAAGCTCAAGCTTACGGGCCTCTCATTGGGCTTCCTAGTCCCAATAACTAAGTGTGTATTTATAGTGTTGCATTTACTTTTTACTTAAGGAGGCCTCACAAAACTGTAGAGCCTTCATGTCCTGTACAACCTGCTGCTACCATATAAAATGAAAATGAGTTTTCACCAAATGTCTAAGTTGTCACTGAGATGACTGAACTGGAATTATTGATATCATGGATGAAAATATACTCTGGATTACTCAGGCTCATCTTTAAGAGATTTCATACTCCTGTGTAGCTGAAATGTAGATTCAAATAAGAAATAAATCTGAGTTCATTCTTTCTATACTCTTCATAATTATATTAGCTTCAACCTTCTCTTTTTTTTTTTTTTGAGACCAAGTCTCGCTCTGCCGCCCAGGCTAGAATGCAGTGACACGATCTGGGCTCACTGCAACCTCAACCTCCCACATTCAAGCGATTCTCCTGCCTCAGCCTCCCAATTAGCTGGTACTACAGGCATGCGCTACCATGCCCAGCTAATTTTAGTAGAGATGGGGTTTTGCCATGTTGGCCAGGCTGGTATCGAACTCCTGACCTCAGGTGATTGCCTGCCTCAACTGCCCAAAGTGCTGGGATTACAGTCATGAGCCACCATGCCTGGCCCATCTCAGTTCTTACATGCCTCTTAAGGTGTTTATCACTTCCACTATTCTGTTGTTTTCTTAAATGAGCACCTTACCCAAAATAGTCTTTCTTCCAATCTCCCCCTTCAATATTTTAAGACTATAAATCGTCACTATGAAACATCACATTGTAAATATTACTACAGTTGGAATTCCTTCTGAAGACCACCAGAAGCTTCTGAATCATTTTTTTCTATGTAGTAGGGACTGACACTTATAAACCTGAATCTATAGTGCTGCAATTTGGTGTTCTACTTCAATTCTTTAAAAACTTCACTTATTTTTTCCTGTGAAATTTCCTGTGGGCTGCCTGAGATAAAATAATTTCCAGCCTAATCTTCATCTTACCTCCTATCCATTTGACATTATGCCTTCAAAATGATATTTTATTATTTAATCTAAATGAAGAACACTTGATTCCAGAACATTAAATCAATAACATTAACAGACTAACCTTTGTAATTCATTTTTATCATGATTGATAAGCCAGTTTAAGTTTTCACCATAGATACTCACAGCTTTGCAGATTCCTTCTAGACTATTCATAATTTAACAAGATATTCTAACAACCACACACAAAAACATCACTTCCAACCTCTTCATGTCTTAGAGCAAATCAGGGTTTTACTCCCTCATTTTTCACATCAAACATTACAAAATTAGAAAACTGAGCACAAAGGCCAAAAGTTTTACCTGCCTCTCTTTCCTTCCCATCATCTTACTGAGTTGGTGACTATGAAAATATTCTGAGCCCAAATTAGCAGTTGTATACTGCCAGGTCTGCCTTAGTCATTTCCAAGCCAAAGGGGACTTGACAGATACCCCCTTTACAAGTCTAGTGTTTGTAAATATCAAATGAAATGACTTCATTCAGTCAATTATTTCTGGAGAAAGCTGGCAGAATAATGTGGTAATTAAACTGAGGACTGATGGAAACTATTAAACAGGAGGGCTATTTTGCCTGGCAGTACTAGTTAATGCTTTTTATGTGTTTTTGTTTTTTAAAAATGCTTGAAATACTAGTTCATTTAAATAGAATTGCCTCTTCACTGAGATACATATTTAAAATGTTCCAGTGAAGACAGTATAAATAAAAGACAGGAGAAACTCAATTTTCTCCTATCTTCTGAGTTGTCAGTATGATTTCCTTATTTTAGATGAATTCTGAAATCAAAACTCAACCGTATTCAAATGTAAGTAGAACATACCCATATCCTAAAGCCAGAACATAATACAGTCAAGACTCAATTGCCTGGGTGCTGGGTATTCACTTCAATCTGAATATGCTGTCTACAGCATGTTTGCCCAGTCTAGTCTAGTCTTCCTTAGGCTCCTCCAGCTGGCCACCAGCTTGATTAATCCATCCATCCACTCATTCATTCAACAATATTCAGCCAGCATCTCAGGCACTGTTTCTAGTTACCTGTAATGCAGTAGTAAAAAAAAGAAAAAAAAATCCTTTCCTACATATCTCTCCTGGTTACCTAATAGTTATGCACTCAGGGACAGACAAAAGCTCTAACAAAAAAGAACAAATTGGAATCTGAAAGCTAATGGAAAGACTTCTGAATGCTTCCCAAAGGAAAATGCAAGCTGCTAAATTACTTGTAGTTCTTCATTTTTAAGTGATTTACATACAAATAACCACCATTTTCCCAGTCTTTGATGAATGGATACAAAGGTTTAAAAAAGGGAAACTTTAATCCATTGGTAATAGTCCGAGAATGTTAGATTAAGAGAAGTCGGCAAAAATTAAGAATAACTTAGGAAAACCAAGCCAGAAAATTCCAAGGTAGAGGGAAACTGGGAGAGTTAATAACTACAAACAGCTTCCGCTATACTTCATAAATATTTCTCATTTTTCTTTGTTAGAATACATGATACTTCTATCACATATTTAATAGTATATGATACATAAATAAACATACTGAATAAATAAGCATATTCTTTTGAAAATGCAAATATCATGGTGATGTGGAGTTAAGGACCATCAATCATCCACATTCTGCTCATATGAGCTACGTAAACATTTAATTAAATGTTTGCCACAGTTCTTAGCAAGCTTAGAAGTAATTGAAAGTAGATAGTAGTAGTTGAAATCGTAGATTCTGAAGTTATACTGTTCAAGTATTCAAGAGCTAGTATTTGAATTCTAGCTCTACGACTACCAAGCTGTGAAAGCTTGGACAACTAACTCAATCTCTTGGTGCCTCAGTTTTCTCATCTACGAAATGGAATAATAGTTGAAACTTATGCTGGGACTTGCCCTTTTGACAAAAACAGAGTAACTAACAGGGACTTGATTTATGTTTCCTTCTAAACTCAAAATGAACAAACAAATAGAATAACAATAGTTTTCAAGACACAGGATATCAGGCAACCAAGGACAGTGATCTCTAAGAGATGAGAAAAAAAAAAAAAAATGAGGCAAGACCTGTGATTTCCCCAGTTGACTGCCTTGAGAGTCCTCAGGCCACAGCATGTGGCAGGGGAGGGACTGGACAAATCCTAAAGGACTCCTACTTGAGGAGGTGAAGCTCAGACTGCAAGAAGAACAAGGAAATTAGAATTTGTATGACGAGGTGTCAGAAAGGAGTGAGCTGCATAGAAGAATCATGGAGACTAGTAGAAAGTCTCCCTCAAAGTGATCAGCACATGTAAGTGAGGAAACTACACGAGCCAGATGCTATGATTGGAATGTTTGTCCCCTCCAAAACACATGGTAAAATTTAATTGCCAACATAATGGTATTGGAAGGTACAGCCTTTAAGAGGTGATTACGTCACGAGGGCTCCATCTGCATGGGCAGGTTTAATGCCTTTATAAAAGGGCTTCCAGGAGTGGGTTCTCCCTTGCTTGGCCCTTGCACTCTTCTGTCATGTGAGGAACAGTGTTCCTCCCCTTCAAAGGATGTCATGTTTAACAGCCATCTTGGAAGTGAACACCAGACCATTACCAACACCAAACCTGTTGGCACCTTGACCTTATACTTCCCAGCCTCCAGAACTGTGAAATAAATTTCTATTATTTATAAATTACTCAGTCCGTAGTATTCTGATATGGCAGCCCAAAATGGGATAAAACACCAGGGAAAGAACTAAGCAAAAACACCAGACCAGGTATAGTGCCTGTTCCCATCAATCACACTGGAAACCTTCACAATTCCCAGAGCATTTGGTAGAATATTCAGAAGATTCTTGCATTAGTAGCAGGAAATAATTAGTCCTTGACTAATCATTGAATAGTTAGTCCTTGACTAACCATTGCTCTGGTTATGTCACAAATTCCAAAATCAAGACTCAAAAAGATAAGCCTATTTTCAAGTAACTTAAGTATATCTCAGAGCAAAGCTCAAAAATATTTATAGGAAAACAAAAATAGCTAGCACCCAACAAGGTAAAACTGACAATGTCTTGAACTAAACAAAAGATTACCAGTCACGCAAAGTAGTAGGAAAATATAAATAATGAGTAAAAAGATTAATCAATTGAAACTTACCTAGAACTAACAGAGTTATTAGAATCAGCAGACATGAATATTAATATTTGTCATTCCTGTATTCCATATGTTGAAAAGATATAAAAAATACCTTAAATAATCAAAGATACAAAAACTATCTAAATTGAGGATCTTGAGATGAGATGAAAACTACAATGTCTGTAATAAAAAATATACTAGATGCAATTAATAAAAGATTAGCTATTAGAGAAAAAAATCATTAAAAATATTAGTGAACTTAAAGATGTAATAGAAACTATACAAAATGAAGCAAAGAGAGAAAAAAAGAGGTTAAAAGTGAAATGACCATCAGTGAGCTACAGAAAAATTTCAAGTTGCTAACATGTAATGGAATCCCCAAAAGAAGAGGAAAAAAGAAGGGAGAATAAATAATATATTTAAGGAAATAATGGTCAGAAAACTTTCAAATTTGATGAAAACTATAAACCCAGACATTCAGGTATCTCAAAGAAAAGAAAAGAAAAGAAAGAAGAAAGAGGAGAGAAAAAAAGGAAGAGAGAAAGAAAAAGAAAGAAAAAGAAGAAAAGAAAGAAAAAAAGAGAAAGTAAGCAAGCTACACATTATACCATGGTACATCATATTCAAATTGATCAAAAACAGTGATAAAGTAAAAATCTTAAAAGACAGAAAAAAAACACCCATTATGTAAGAAGGAGCAAAGATGAGGATGATACAAATTTCTCATCAGAAACAAGGCAAATTAGAAGAGTGGAAGAGTATAAAGTAATTAAAAATAAAGTTAAACTAGAATTTTGTATCTAGTGAAATATCTTTCGAAAACTAAGGCAAAATGAAGACTTTTCCTTCAGACAAAAGCTGAAATAATTAATAAGCAGCAGAGCTACACTGTAAGAAATACTAAAAAAATAAAGAAAAAAACCCATAAGTAGAAGGAAAATGATGCCTGATGGAAATATGAATCTACACAAAGAAGTGAAGAACACAGGAAGTTTTATCTACATATGTAAATATATATTTTTATTTAAATCTGTTTAAAAGTTAACTTACTATTTTAGCAAAAATGATAACATTGCAGTGTGGATTTGAAGACGTATGTATAAATGAAAGGTATGAAACAATAGCAAAAGGCCAGGAGAGAAAAAGTAGAAGTGTATATTTATAAGGTTCTTATAGTACATGTGGTATGATATTACCTGAAGATGGACTATGATGAGTTAAAAATACATACCAAAACCCTAGGGCAATCACTAAAATAACAAAACAAAGAATATAGCTAATAAGTTTATAAAGGAAATGGATACAGTCATTAGAAAAAGGAAAGAGGCAAAAGATATACCAAGGCTAATATTTAGCAAAAGAAAGTTATAGTTGCTATATTAATATCAGACAAAGCAGATTTCAGACCAAAATTAGAGGGAAGAAAAAGATCATTTCATTATGATAAATGAGTCAAAGAATCAAGAAGACATACAAACACAAATATTTATTCACCTGTTATTTTTATAACAGAGTTTCAAGATACATGAAACAAAACTGAGATAACTACAAGGATTAATGAACAAATCTACAGTTATAATAGAGTATTTATGGTATCTCAATAAATAAAAGTACAAGGAGTCAGAAAATGAGTAAGGATATAGAGGACTTAAAAACCTAATTTTGGGAGGCCGAGGCAGGCAGATCACCTAAGGTCGGGAGTTCGAGACAAGCCTGACCAACATGGAGAAACCCCGTCTCTACTAAAAATACAAAAATTAGCTGGGCGTGGTGGTGCATGCCTGTAATCCCAGCTACTCAGAAGACTGAGGCAAGAGAATCACTTGAAACTGGGAGGCAGAGGTTGTGGTGAGCTGAGATCACGCCATTGCACTCCAGCCTGGGCAACAAGAGCAAAACTCTAAATCAAAAAAAAATTTAAAGGGAAATTATATTATGAGACATTTAAGAAGTCTTTTTTTTTTTTTTTTTTTTTTTTGAGGCAAGAGTCTCTCTCTGTCACCCAGGTCGAAGTCCAGTGGCTTACTGCAAGCTCCGTCTCCGGGTTCATGACATTCTCCTGCCTCAGCCTCTCCAGTAGCTGGGACTACAGGTGCCCACCACCACGCCCGGCTAATTTTTTATATTTTTAGTAGAGACAGGGTTTCATCGTGTTAGCCAGGATGGTCTCGATCTCCTGACCTCGTGATCTGCCTGCCTCGGCCTCCCGAAGTGCTGGGATTACAGGCGTGAGCCACCGCGTCCAGCCAAGACATTTAAGAAGTCTTAATAAATTTAAAAGGATTTAAATTATACAAATTAAATTTTGATGACATGGAACTAAAAATAGGAATCAATAAGAGAAAGGTCTCCAGAAAATCTCCAAAACATTTGGAAACTAAATAACAAAATCTCAAATAATCCATGAATCAAAAAATCAAGAGGAAATAAAAATGAATTTCGAATTGAATGAAAATAAAAACACAGCATATCAAAATTCATGGGATACTGCTACAGTGATACTTAGGGAAAATTTTATTGCATTAAGCGCTTATTTAGAAAGGAAGAAAAGTTTTAAATTAATGAACTCAGTTTCCACCCTAAGAAACTAGGAAAAGAAGAGCAAATGAAATCCAAAGAAAGCAGAAGAAATACAACAGTAAAGATTAGAACAGAAATCAACAAAATAGAAAACCAATAAACAATAGAAAAGTTCAACAAAACCAAAAGTTTATTGAAGAAAAATTAATAAAACTGATAAACCTCTAATGACAGTGACAAAAAAAATTTTAAAGAGAGAAGACACAAATTACCAATATCAGTAGAGAAGTGAAATCACCACAAAGTCTACAGATATTAAAGAGGTCTCCATGCCACCCTCAGGTTTGATGGTTTGCCAGAAAGACTCATAGAACTGAGAAAAGCAGTCATACTCACATTTACAGTTTATTGCAATGAAAGGATTCAGATTAAAATCAGCAAAGGCAAAAGACACATAGGGAAGTGTCTATGAGAAATCAAGTGTGAGCTTATAGCTGTCCTTTCCTAGTATGTTTGTGCGGACAGCACTTAATTCTCCCAGCAATTTATGTGTGACAATGCATACGAAGTGTTGATTGCTAACCAGGAAGCTCACTTCGACGTGCAGTGTTCTTATTAGGGGTCAATCACATAGGCAGAGAGCACTCATATAACTGACTTTAGCTACCCAATCTCCAGCCCTTCCAGACATCAAACTGATACAGCATGGCTCAGGAAGACAAACAAACAAAAACAGTCATTTACCAAATCACGTTGTTAGCATAAACTATCTGGTAAGGCCAGAAGCCCCATGTATATAAAGATGATCTTATTAGGTGGGATATTCTAAACGCTTGGAGCTTATCTCCTAGGAGCCAGGCAAAGGCTAGTCTTTGGCAAGTGCAGGGTTTGAGCATCCCAAGCCCGCTAAGTTAACTCTTTACTGCCCAATAAAAGAGTATTATAAACAACTTTATGCCAATGCATTGAAAAGCTTAGATAAAATGGACAAGTATCTTGAGAGAAAAAACACCAAAGTCATGAAGATTATGTGAATAGCCCTGTATCTATTAAAGTTATTAAATTTGAAGTTAAAAACTTTCCCACAAAGGAAACTCCAAATGACTTCACTGGTAAATTCTATCAAGTATATAATGAATATTAGTGGCACACAGTTGGCCAAAAAATTTGAGAGACTATTTCTGAACTCATTGTGTCAGAATATTACCCTGATCCCAAATCAGACAAAGACATTACAAAAAACAGAACTACAGACAGATGTCCCTCATGAACCTATGTAGAATTTCTAAGTAAAATATATTAACAATTAAATCCAACATATAAAAAGGATAATATATCACGTCTAAATGGAGTTTATCCCAGAAATACAAGATTAGTGTAACACTGGCCACTCAATGCAATTGACTATATTAACAATCTGAAAGAGAAAAATCATATGATCATCTCAATAGACTCCAAAAAAGCATGCATCAAAATCCACTATCCATTCTGAGAAAGGTTCTCAGAAAACTAGAACCAGAAAGGAATTTCATAAGCTGTTAAAAGGCATTAATGAAGACCTAAAGTTGACATCATGCTTAATGGTGAAAGGCTTCATGTTTTTTCCCTTGTGATCAGAATCAAGTCAGGGTATACAATGTCGCTTTTTTTAATTCCACATTTTACTGGTGGGTCTAGCCAGTGCAATAAGGCAAAAAAGGAAATAAAAAGCAAAGCAACCACATTAGAAAACAAGATGTAAAACTGTTTATTTGCAGACATGACTGTCTATGCAGACAATCCAATGAAATCCACCAAAAAATGCTATTACAACTAATAAATGTGTTTATTGTGGTTAGAGGATACAAGATCAATGAGTCTATTTTATTTCTATATTGTCTTAGCTCATTTGACTACTATAACAAAATACCTTAGACTAGGTAATTTAAAAATAACAGAAATTTATTGTTCGGTTCTAGAGGCTGGGGAGTCCAAGACCGAGGTGTTGGCAGATTTGGTGTCTGGTAACGGTTTGCTCTCTGCTTCATAGATGGAATCTTGTTGCTGCATATTCACATAGAAGGGGCAAGCCGACTCCCTCAAACTTCTTTTATAAGGACACTAATCCCATACATGACAGCCCTGACCTCATGATCAAATTACTTTCTAAAGGCCCCACCTCTTAATACCGTTACATGGAGATTAAGTTCCAGAATATGAATCTTGTGAGGTATACCAAAATTAAGACTGTAGCAGGTATAATTAAAAATTGAAAGTAAAAATAACACTATAATAGCATCATATTATTAACTATGTAAAATAAATCTGACAGGTGTGCAAGACTTACTGAGAGGCCAGAGCTAAACTGGGGTTGTAGTACCATAGCAACCCTAATCTTACAGGAAATGAAGGGGAACTAGATATGGGTGTTTCCAGAGTGCCTTTCATGGGATACTTCTTTTACCTGGTGGTCATCCTAGTTGTCTGACCCACAACCAGGGGGTCCCTCACAGGGGGATCTTGTTTATACTGGCAGACACCCCTGTGGCTCTTGTCTGACCCACATCCACTCTATGCCTTTCTGACCACTGCTCTGGCACTGGGAGGTCCAACCTGTGTTTCTCCAGGGCAAAACTTGGTCTGGGGTAGCCCCATGTTCTCCAGATGGAAGGCACAAATTCAATACACAACCACAATAGGAAGTTCAAAGATTTTTATTTACAGATCCTGGGTAAGGAGGGCATAAGGGTCAGAAAGGCAGTCCTATATCCCCAAGACGTAGGTAGAAATGAAGAGTCAGGCAAAGGAGCGGGGACAGGAAAGGAAGAGAGGCAACTGGCAGTATATAAAAGGGAATTGGATGGGTCACTTTACACTCGAGGATAAATGCTGGTAAAGCAGGGAGCTCAGTCTGTAGACGGAAGAGATGAGAAACTTTAATTAGTGCTGTAAAAGTTACAAAGAACATAGAAGTGGGCGGGTGCTACTTAGATAGGGTGGTCATAGAATGTCTATGTGAATATTTTAGGCCAAAACGTAAAGAAGCAGGAAGAATCGGCCAGACAAGGGAAAGATAATAATTAAAGGACAGCATTTGGGAAAGCCCTGGGTAGGTAGTAGAGGGTAGTAGAAAAGAAAGTCTGGTGTATTCCAAAACCCCAACGAATGCCAATTTGGCTGGATTATAGGGAGTGCAGAGTAAAGGGAAAGACAGCCTAATGATCACATAAGAGAGGTAGACAGGGGTGAGATCATGTAGGATCATGCAGAAACAGATTTTATTCAAAGTGTGCTGGGAAGACATTTTACCAGCTTTGACCAGGCTACAGACACAATTAGTCTTCATTTTTACTCTAGTTGCTCTGATGCAGAATCAGCTGGAGATTATTGTCTAAATTGTCATAGGTGGTCCCCTTCCATAAACACATAAAGATGCTAAATACTGTATAACATGTTCTTATTTATGTAAACAAAAAATATATATCACAGAGCCTAAAAGAAAGCAAAGAAGATGTAGAAAGGGGGAGTCTCTACCTAGATACAGGTCCTGGGGATTGGGATTCCTACACATAATTTGAAGACAAGATTGCTGAAATAAAGCTGAGAGTCTAGAAAAGATAGACCATGTGATCAGAGAGGATTAGAAAAACTCCAGGCACAGTGGGTCATGCCTGTGATCCCAGCAAGTGGGAGGCCCAGCTGGGCAGACCGCTTGAGCTCAGGAGTTGGAGACCAGACTGAGCAACATGGCAAAACCTCATCTCTACAAAAAAATAAAAATATAAAAGTTATCCAGTTGATGGGTGCTGACAAGTTGATGGGTGCAGCACACCAACATGGCACAAGTATACATATGTAACAAACCTGCACGTTATGCACATGTACCCTAGAACTTAAAGTATAATAATAATAATAATTTTTAAAAAGTTATCTATGCGTGGTAGTGGGCACCTATAGCCCCAGCTACTCCGGAGACAAAGAAATGGGAGGATCGCTTGAGTCCTGGAGACAGAGGTTGCAGTGAGCCAAGATCACACCACTGCACTCCAGCCTAGGTAACAGGGTGAGATCCTGTCTTTAAAACAAAACAAACAAACAAACAAAAAACACAAAACCTTAAGACTGTTGCTTTGGAAAAGCAGTAAGGAAGCTTGCTATCTGTGAGTAATATTACTATTATTATTTTTTGTTTGCATAAAAACATATAACATGTTTTTATTTACATAATCAAAAAATACATCATAGATCTTAAAAGAAAGCTACAGAGATGTAGAAAGGGGGATTCTAACTAAATATAGATCCTAGGGATTGGGTCTCCTTCACTTATTTGAAGACAAGATTGTTGAAAATAAAGTTGTGTATAATTTGTATATAAATAAAGACAATTACAAAACACTGAGACCTGAGTCCTGTATCATATATGGGGGTGGAACCCAAGAACCAAATTTACAGTAGAAGCTGAAAAAATTACCTTAAATCTGGTTTAAAACAACTGAAACTTTAGGATCAATAAAACCAATCTGTAGAGACACTTCCTCAACCCAGGGAAGAGAAGACGTCTGCAGAACAAAGAATTTTGAAGATAAATTCCCACTTAAATATTACACATCATTTGAAGAAACTAGCCACCATGAGGGAGAGCCAACAGAAACAACAAACAGGAGATTTAGAACCTAGCAAACTGGAAATTATAACTTTATACAGACGGATTTTATTATCTTTTACTACATGTCACTTTTGCTTTGGTTCTCATTGACGGCCAATGCAAAACCTTTTAAAATATCCTAATTTACATCTCTATTAAGATTACGGATAATTTTTGAAATTCCCCCAGAGTGAACTAAAGAACATTTATGTGTAAAATTCAACATGGGGCACACAAGGTGGTTTATTGTTATTAGATGAACTAGATGGTGGTTGCCTGCAAATGGGAAACTGAATTAACTACCAGATTGCCACTGATCCCCGTCTACTACTTTGGAGCTAGATAATCTATAACTTGAATATACTTAGTCTTATGTTCAGAAACTGGAGGCAACTGTCTCCTCCAGTCCTCTTGGATGGCATTTTAATTGTTTAATGTTATGAAAACTGAGTACACATTTAAAATGACGCATCTGCAGCATCCCCAAATTTCAGAAACCACTTTAAGTTTAAAAGCTCAGATTTACATGGGAAATTCCAAACATCCTTCACTTTATCACTTACTAAATCTGAAGTACTCCTTTCAACTTTTCTTGACGTGTTTTATTTTGTACTTTACTCCTTTCTTTCATTTTGCTTAAAAATATCAACACACTAAAGCCAAAGTATTTTAAAATGTAAGCCAAGATGAAGTGTTTTGTTGTTCTCACTGCAAAAATAGTGAAAGAGAAGCATGAAAAATAGTATAACTAGGTATCTCTTAAATCATCCTTATCTATGTGTAGTTTGACAACGCTTGCATCTTTTAATCTTTGCAACCCTACTTCAAATGAGGAAATGGGATCTCAGGTTAGTGTTCAAGGCAGAACCCGAACTACGGTATTAGGACTCCAGGCAGGATCCTAAGAAATGCCTTCTCATCCCCCAGTGCCGACATTTTATAATGTCTTCTCTGAAAAACAGATTTAAAGGGGAGACATTTAAGAAATCCTGGCTGGGCGCGGTGGCTCACGCCTGTAATCCCAACACTTTGGAAGGCCGAGGCGGGCGGATCGCCTAAGGTCAAGAGTTCGAGATCAGCCTGGCTAACATGGTGAAACCCCCGTGTCTACTAAAAATACAAAAAATTAGCCGGATGTGGTGGCGGGCGCCAGTAATCCCAGCTACTCGGGAGGCAGAGGTTGCAGTGAGTCGAGATCGTCCCATTGCATTCCAGCTTGTGCAACAAGAGCGAAACTCTGTCTCAAAAAAAAAAAAAAAAAAAAAGAGAAGGAAAAAAAGAAAAAGCAATCCTTTAGGAGGAAAGTTATATATTACAATTATTCACAAAGGAAACAACCCAAAGCAAAAGAAATCTGGGAGACGCTCCGGCCTGCGAGAGACCTGGTTATGCCTGTTCCCTTTTCGTTAATTATACCCCACCCCTTTTAAATGTTTCTTCATCATCAAAATCCTAAATCTGATCATTTCCTGAGTCAATCTGAAGGATGCCTCCAGCGCTGTGCACACTCCCAGCAAAACACAACGATTTCAGGGCAAACTAAGAGCCACAGAGAGCACCGCTCCCGCCCTACAGGTACAGGACCCAAAAGGCACTCTGATCTCCCGTTTCCGCCACCGACTCGTAGCTCCTTCCCAAATACCTGTTTATCTCCACTCTCATCCCCATCGCCATTTCCCCCCTTAGCTCCTGAAGCGATTAACCAGCAACAGTGAGAAACGAGAGAGAGAGCGAGCGCAGAGGCAAGCCTGGGGGAAGCGAATGTCTGCGTGGCAAGGTTTCCTTAGGCAGTTTGTCAGGCACTGCTGAAGGCAGCCTGGAAGAAAGCCGGACCCTGAGGCCGCCGAGAGAGGGCCCTGTGTTTGGAGCCCGACGCACTGATTGGCCGCGGCCGAGGAAAAACCCGGATGCGCTGAACAGCAGTGTTGGCAGTCGCGGCTCCGAGATTTGGGCACTTTTGGGGGTGCCGGTGGCCCGGGCCAATGGCGCAAGGTTGGGCAGGCTTCTCTGAAGAGGAACTGAGGAGACTAAAGCAGACTAAAGGTAACAAGATGGGTTTACAGTGTTTTAATTCTTGGTCCTTAAAGGGAAGGGGCGGGGATGCAGCTTTGGCTGGGAAGGGGGCGTGGAAGTGGCTACGTTTGTGTTAGCGGAAGGCGCTGTAAGTACGTGGACTGGTTTGAGGGGGTTTGAGAGGTGGACTTACTGGAAGTCACGACGGGAGGGGCAAGCCAGAGGACTGGGATCTTCTTTTAGGAAAGACGGTCCAGGAATCCACTGTAGGGATTTGACTCTTGTGAAAGGAATGGGACTTGGGAGAGGAAGTGAGCCTACAGCCTGTGTGTCTTCCTTAGGGAGGATTGCTGGCAGGAATCGACAGTTGGAGGGTTAGGGTCAGGGTAAGGGAAGGAGGAGGGGCACACATCATATTAGAATTGTGGTGAATTTACAGAAGCAGAAGATTGGAAAAAATGAGCACAGGCGTCTGAATAAAGGCAAAAATTTGGTACTTTTCACAATTCATCTGGAGTGTTGCATTCACTTCTGGTTGCCAGATGATTTTTGCAGTTCTTTCCAATTTTTGAGAATCAGCAAACCAAAAGGGTCTTTGAGAGGGTAGATGTGAAGACTTTATATGTTTATATACATACAGTCTTACTTTGGAGTAAGCTAATCTTGTTCTTCTCTCTCTGGCTTTTTTAGAGTAAGCATTGAATAAGCTTGTACTATATATATATAATATATATATATTTTTTAATGAAGGAATTAAGTTTGCTGATTGTTGGTGGAAAACTTAGTAATGCTGATTGCACTGCACTTGTGGTTGAAATTTCGCAGTGATCTGTGTGGTTATCCTGGTAGTACACACAATTTCTGTAAGAAGTGTATACCGCTCTTGGTACCTTAATTCAAATACTTTATTTTGGTAGAAAATGAAGTAAACCTTTTATTAGCGTTTGTGGGGAAGTTAGATGTTGCTCTGCTAGCTTGTGCATTTTTAGCATAAATGTGAGAATAATCTAGGGCGGACAAGTGGGAAAAGAAGTAAATTAGTAAGGTACGACCAATGTAGATTATATCTATTGGGGACATTTTGACTGGTCCAGGGGACTTTAAAAACTCTATCAAAAAAGTTATGCTATGCTGGGTGGTTAACTGACTCTGTGTTGCTTTATATGCTCGAATTCTTTTGCTCTGTGTTTTCCACATCTATTCACATACTCTGATGTACAGGGTACAAGTGCCCTGGCCTCTGGTCTGACTCCAGTAGACTCATGAGGAGACAAATCACAAAGTTATGTGATAGTAGATATTGCAAAAGCTTGCTTCAGAGACAAGAGGAACCTCACTCTGCCGGAGATTGGATGGAGCTTGGGAAGATTTCACAAAGATTGTGTGTTAGCAGAGGCGCATTTTCCAGGGTAAAGACGACTTAATCTAAAAATCAAAATTACACATTATATTAATTATGTAGAAGTATATTTTGAAATATCTTTGCAACTGGGGGTAGATAGAGGATGGTAAGGACCTGAACTTCAAGGCCCACTGTAGACTATGGAAACCAAATCACTAGTCCGTGACCACCTCGAGGACGGAAAATATCTTAGCATCCTTGTATACCCCTAGCTAAACACAGTGATTGGCATATAGAACTTTCAGCTCTTCCTCTAAATCTTTTCCCCTTGGATTCCTTATTTGTAAAATTAGAGAATTTGGCCCTTAAATTTTAAAGCCATTTCTAGCTGTTCTCTATCCTTAAACATTTATTGAATAATCTAAGAAGATGGAGTTGGTTGCCAGCAAAAATAAGGACAGTAGTACTCTGGAGACCCCTGTATGTGCATTGAGGAACATGGTCAAGAACGTTGTTAATAGTCTTGTTTGTAATATTAAGAAGTTGGAAACAACCAAAGTGTTCATTAACAAGGGAATGGGTAAATAAATTGTGGTATACTCATCTAGTGGGCTATTACTGTACAGCTGGTGGGAATATATTAGTATTAACTGTAACTACATGCATTAACATGTTTGTTAATACAGTATATGTGATTACACTTGGCCCTTGAACAACACAGGTTTGAACTGTGACGGTTCACTTATACACAAATGTGCATTTTAAAAATACAGTGTTTGGGGGATGCGAAACCTGAGTATATGGAGGGCCAACTTTTGGTATATGTGGTTTTCACAGCGCCAACTGTGGGACTTGAGTATGCACAGATTTTGGTATACATGGGGATCCTGGAACCAGTTATCCTCATATATCAAGGATCAGCTAGCTGTATGTATAATATATACAGTCACACACTCAATAACAGTATTTCAGTTATCAGTGGACCACATACACAGTGGTGCCCTGGTAATATTATTATAATACCCTGTTTTTACGGCACTTTTTCTGTGTTTTCTTCAGTATAGTGACATACTGTACAGGTTTGGAGCTTAGGAGCAAAAGGCTGTACCATATAGCCTAAGTATATAGTAGGCTGTACCATCTAGGTTTGTGTAAATACACTCTCTGATGTTTGCACAAGGACAAAATTGCCTAACAACACATTTCTCAGAATGTAGCCCATTGTTAAGTGACGTATGATTGTATATAGTGGGGAGGCGTGGGAATGTGATCAGGGAGAGGAAAATTCAGAGGTATTGGTAATTTATGAAATCAGGTTAAGGCAAGTTAAGCTAAAGTAACAAATAGCCCTAATATGTCAATTGTTTAAAATAAAGATTTGGTTTTCACTCTAGTTTCATGTTTAATGTGGGTTTGGCAGGTGACTGTGTTTCACAGTCACTCCATCTTTTGGTGCTGTCTTGTAGGAGTTTACCATGGTAGGAAGAAAAGAAGATTGAAAATTGAAGATTGGCAATTAAATCTTTTCACCAGTAAATGACATGTGACACTCCTACTTATATTTTATTTACCAAAAGCAAGTCATACAACTTGGGGGACAGGACATAAATTCTCTCTCACCTTCTAGGAGGGTTATGTCTATCGTTAAACAGTAGTTAGTTCTACTGCAGTCATATTTTATTTCTTAAACTTTTTTTTAATCATATAGGTTGGAAGACTGTGTTTATGAGTGTAACACATGCATATATTTGATGTATGATCTGTTTCATAATGAAAAATTGGAAGAAAACAGTACAGCCACATGCTGTCAATTTTTAGTTAAATAAATTGTTTATTCAGAAGAGTTATTCTTCATACTGATTCTTTGCCAGTTACATTATGAATGTCTTCTCCCAGTTTTTAAGTTGTCTTTTCACTTTTATCTTTATGATGAACAAAATATTTTATTTTTTGAGACTGGCTCTCTGTTGTCCAGGCTGGAGTGCAGTAGCACAATCATAGCTCACTATAACCTTGAACTCCTGGGATCAAGCGATCCTCCTGCCTCAGCCTCCCAAGTAGCTGCGATTACAGCTGTGTGCCATCACACCACACTAGTTTTCTTTCTTTCTCTTTCTTTCTTTCTTCTTCCTTCCTTCCTCCTCCTTTTTTTTTTTTTTTGTTTGTAGCGATAGAATCTTGCTATTTTGCCTAGGTTGGTCTCAAACTCCTGGGTTCAAGCAGTTCTCCTCCCTTAGCCTCCCAAAGTGCTGGGATTACAGGCATGAGCCACCATGGTGGGCCTTAATTTTAATATATTCAAACATGTGAACCTTTTTTTAATAGCGAACATTTCCGTGTCTTAAGAAATTGGTTTCTTACTATAATTAGTATAGTAGTTACAGGTGTGAGCCACTGCACCTGGCCACTATTCCTGACCTTCTATCTTTTCATATAAAAATTTTAATAATTTTACCAAATTTAACGGAAAACCCATTAGGAATTTTGATTGTAATTGCATTGACTCTTTAGATCAATTTCATCTTCATATTATTAACATTACCACTAACATGGTGTATGTCTCCATTTATTTAGTACTTGTTTAAATTCTCAGTAAATTTTATAGTTTTCCCTATAGAGGTATTAAACATCTTTTTGTTAGATTTGTTCCTAGATAACTGATAATTTCTGGTATTGAAATATATTCTCTTTAATTGTATTTTCTAATTGTTTTCTGCTGATATGTAAAAAAGTGCAAGCCAAAAGAAAAGTCAACAAAAGACATGAATAGATATTTCCTAGAAAAGGAACTATGAAGAGATGCTCATCACCACCAAGGAGCAGAGAATTACAAATCAAGAACACAGTGAGGTACTATTTTACACCCATTTGATTGACACAAATTAAAACATCTGACAGTATTGTATATTGAAGAGAAAGTACATCCACAGGATCTTACACATTACTAGAGGGAGTACACTTTGGAAAGCATTTTCACGTTTCTTCTAAAGTTATACTTTGTGACTCAACAGTTCTGAGATAATATCCAAAGCAAATTCTTGTACATGTAAAATAAGAGACACAGTATTGAAAATTTACAAAAGCAAAAACCTGTAACCAACCTAAATGTCTATCAGTGGAAGAAGATCAGTAGACTCTGGTTTACTCACACAATGAAATGTTATACAACAAAATTAATGACTGCTGCAACATAGACAATATGAATGACTATTGACAGTGTGATATTAAGTAAAACAGATGTACAGCACAAAACCCTTTTTATAAAGTTGGACAACTAAGTAAATACTTTTTAGAAATATTCATAGATGCAACATGTCTATTAGAGAAGGAAGAGAATAATCAACATATGATTCAAATGATAGTTTTCTGGGGTAGGGGGAGCAGGGCTTAAATAAGGGATATGGAGCATATATCACAAACTAGTAGTCCATTGGCTTAATTTAACCCAAAAATGTATGCGGCTTTTCGGCTTTGCCTGCGTCCTTCCCCCTTCTTTCTTTTTTTCCTCCTTTCTTCCTGCCTGCCTGCCTTTCTTTCCCTTCTTCCCTCCCTCCCTCTTTCATTCCTTCCTTTCTTCCTTCTCTATCTCTTTCATTTATCCAATCTTTACATTTATTTTAAGTTAATAATGGTGATAATCATTGTGTTATTTGGTAAGCCAGCTATAACTGTTGCCTTTGTTTGGGGGTAGGTCCATGTACTAGGTGAGCCATTGAATTGTGAGCAGAAGTGTTACGTCACTATTGGGTCAGAGCACTTAATTGCTGTAGCAAGACCTTCCTGACCTCTCTTTTCTCCCCGTGTTGTGGTGGCTAGCAACACTGAATACTGACTGTACAGTCAGCCTAGAGCCCTGAGAGACTAATCAGCAGAACCACTCTGTTAGCCTTTAGTTGGCACATGTCATTAATGAAAAATAAACCTTTGTGGTTTAAAACCACTAAGATTTGCCCCTACAGCATAATCTAGATTTTCCTGATTGAGACAGTTCCCTACATTTAAAAATCAAGATATTTTACATAAAAGTCTAAATTGTAATCATAAAAATCAAAATATCTGGCTATGCTGACCTAAATTTTTTAATGATAGCAATTGACTAAAGGTGACTATGAGTTGCCCCCTTACCACCAGACTTGTGCTTCTCAGTTCACCAGTCTCCTTGATATTTGCAGCCCCTAATACACAGTGTGGGAAACAGTATGTTCTGTGTTTAAGTGGCCTGATTTGCTTATTGTTTATTGTTTAAAATTAGCATTTTCAGTCTTATAAGTAGGTTCTGTAAAAATGCGAAATAAAATAGAAGTGACTACCTGAATTTCAGAGGAACTATTAATAATTCAGCTAATGAGTTCAACAGGGAGGTAAGCAGGCTAAGTGACATTTTTTGATGGTATGAATAAAGATCAGAGCCAAGAATGTGTTCCTGTTGCAAGGTACAGGAGGATACTTTGGGTTTCTGGCTAAAGTCAACAATAGCATTTGCTTTTGATAGTACCTCAGTCTTTTAAAAAATGTTTTCTGTACGTATCTCATTTATTCTTAGACCAATTTCATGCATCAGAGCAGGTTAATTTTCAACCAGCTTGATAGATGAGGAAACTAAGATATTGAATAAATAATTGACTTACCTGAGGTCAGTGAACTGGGCAGAAGCAAAGCTGGAATTGTGACTCTAGAGCTTTTAACTATACTTTGGGAAATTCGAATAATAAGCTTGTTTTGCTTCAAAAGTCAATATGCCAAATCTGAATGTCCCATTTGAGTTGTTCGTTTACAAAAACTCATAATTTCACTTCCCAGGCATTTAAGAGAGAATGCTATTTATAGATCTTATTAAATATAGTATGAATGTGAGTCAGATTCTCCAGTTGTCTGCCCTAAAATGTTTACACTGGCATGGACAGTCCAAAAAGTGTAATAGAAGTATTATTATTTATAACTTTAAAGATATTTCCCCCCAGTTGTTTTATCTTCTATCGCTTTGCTCAGGCTACTATTAAAAGTAGTTTGAATGCATTGATTAGAGCGTGACTAGGCTCTGGGGAGTACAACCTTGGATTGTTCTGTAGGATGAAAGAAAACAGTTTAAGGTTAACTAGCATTCCTAGAAATAAGAGACTTCACTCAACTACATTTCTGTTATAGCATCTGAATATGTATCACATATGTACCAAATTGCCCTAAAAGCTGTTAAAATTTAAGAGAGGGTAATCCCATTTGAAAATGCAACCACCATTTTGTTCAGGAGAGCAGACAGAACCATAAATCAAATTTAAAACCAGATAATTCAGTCATCTCCCTGATTTGGTCAAAATTAGTTGATTTCTCTTGACAATTAGGAAATCAAGTTGAAAAAGAAACCTCACTTTGTGACCTAAGGCCTAATTCACTGATGGACTTCTCTGAAGATAAATTAAGAGATGGGGCAGTTTCTGTTAAATATTAATATTATGATCTAAAAACTGTTGAAACTCTACAGGAAAGATGGCTGTTTTTCCCCTAGACTTTCAAGATAGAGAATGGGGTAGGAGAACCACTAGAATTATCAAACTGTAATGTTAATTTTTTATTTTCTTAGAGGAATTATAATTATTTGCTGCTCACACAAAGGAATTTTCCTCTCTTTTCTTTTACATAGATCCATTTGAACCACAGCGACATCTCCCCGCGAAGAAAAGTCGACAACAACTTCAGCGAGAAAAAGCCCTTATAGAGCAAAGCCAAAAACTTGGACTTCAAGATGGATCAACCTCATTACTTCCAGAGCAGCTGCTTTCAGCACCAAAACAGAGAGTTAACGTTCAAAAACCACCTTTTTCTTCCCCTGCTCTTCCGAGTCATTTCCCTCTCACCTCTCCTGTTGGTGATGGACAACCACAGGGCCTTGAAAGTCAGCCAAAGGAACTGGGACTTGAGAATTCCCATGATGGTCACAACAATATTGAGATTCTACCTCCAAAGCCAGACTGCAAACTGGAGAAAAAGAAAGTGGAATTGTTAGTAAGTCTATATGAAAAGTCCATGAGACTTTTCATCTAAACCGTTTTTTCCCAGTGGGCTTTAAGGAAATGTAACTTGTTTATTTTAACATTTTCTCTCTTTTATATTCAATCCTAGAAATGTGATGTATAAACTATTGAAAAACAGCTACCACCTAAATATAAGCTGGATGCTGTTAGTCATTCTGTATGTTTCATGTTATTGAGTCTTCATAACAGCCTTAAAATGCATGTTTATTATTTAAACTTTATAGATGAGGTATCTGGGACGCAGAAAAGATGATACCTTCCTAAAGCTAATACACTGCTAGTAAATAGTAGAGCTGAGATTTACATATGAGTCTGTCTGGATCCGAAGTTTATGCCTTTTACACTCAGCAGAAGCAGTTCTTTTTTTTTTTTTTTCTGTTCTTTTTTTTCTTTTGAGACAGAGTCTTGCTCAGTTGCCCAGGCTGGAGTGCAATGGCGCGATCTTGGCTCAGAAGCAGTTATTATATGCATAGTGCCTCTCCCCAAATTGACCCCTTTCTTCATCTTCCAGACTATTTCCATTGGCCCAGAAATTGGAACTTGTGGAGAGACATAAAGGGATGGTCAAAGGAAAGAGTGTAGGAAATTTAGGGGACTAATGATAAAACTCAGTTCATCATTAGGTTTCTTTTTATTTATTCTTTACTGTTTTTGTATTAGAAACAACCTTCATAATTTAGCTACACTGCTCTTGTGGAAGGTGCCATTTTTTGATTTGCAAATTCTTAGAATTTTTTATTTGATAGCTTGTGTTTTAATATATACTCTTATTTCTTTGTTTCCTGCTGATTTATCACTCACAGAGGAGAAGGAATGACTTTTATCTCTGTTTTCTCTTTTCTGAGTTCTTTTCAAAGTATCTTTTTTTTTTTCTAATCTCTGACATCTTTTTAATCTCTGCTGATCCAGATTCTATCCTGTGAATTTAAAATGTTTCCTGTCCACTAGGGGTTTACAACTAAGAAATCATTTTGACAAGAGTTATAAAACCACATGAATTTATGAAATCTACATTGAACAAGTGCATACATTAAAGTGTCTCTAAGTGTAGTTTACCAACAAAGGCCTGAGACAAATAGGAGGTAAGTTTACATTGAGCTGGACAATTCAGATTAGATGTCATAGGGAAACTTATTCTTTTTTTAGATACTTGGAAGAATTTTCATAAAAGACATGTAACCTAAACCATTCACGTAAAGGAGAAATTTTGAGGTTTTAAGGAGGAGGAAGGAAAGCTGTGTCCTAGAGAATGTTCGGAGATGCTATCTCATTTCTCTCGGAGAGATGGCAAAGGATGAGCCAGAGAACAGTAGAGAATTAAATAAATGAGGAAGGAGGACAGACGCGGTGGCCCACACCTATAATTCTAGCACTTTGGGAGGCTGAGGCAGGCGCGTCTTGGCCAACATGGGGAAACCCCGTCTCTACCAAAAATACAAAAAAAATTAGCTGGGCGTGGTCGTGCGTACCTGTAGTCCCAGCTACTTGGGAGACTGAGGCACAAGAATTGCTTGAACCTGGGAGGTGGAGGTTGCAGTGAGCCGAGATCGTGCCACTGCACTCCAGCCTGGGCAACAGAGCGAGACTGTCTCAAAAAAAAAAAAAGAAAACAGAAATGAGGAAGGATCAGAAGCAGAAGCAGGGGATGAATAAGTAGAGAATTAAAGAAATGAGAAAGGATCAGAGGTGCCTGCCTAGCAAATTCACTAATGCGGCAAGATACCATGAAGCTCTCCTGAGGGCTAAAGGCCTCAATCAAAATAATGGTTAGAGAAATTCCAGGTGTCAGTGTTGTAGATCATATGGGAGAGAGTGCAGGGTGAGCTGTGGAACTAAGGTGCCTAGTGAAGAGATGCCTGCAATAGTAAAAGTGAGAAATGACCAGTCCCAACACTAAGATGTAGGAACGGAGAGATAGGGACAATTATGAAAGTGGTTACTAGATTTGGGAATAGATACGTGTGATATAATGGCTGTAAGAAGTGACAGTAATAGGAATAAATAGTTTTGCCAGTACCTTGTTTAATTTGAGTTGGCATCAAGCTCATGACTTTATGGGAAATTTTAATATATTTATTTTAGAATTGGACAGATTGTAAGACAATACATGTTTTCAGATCTTTGCATTTTTTTTCTTTAGCCCAGCATTCCAGTCTTAGTTCTTAGTGTTTTACTTCGTTTAAAAATGTCTGAGTTGGGCTGGGACAGTGGCTTACACCTGTAATCCCAGCACTTAGGGAGGCAGAGGCAGGAGGATAGCTTGAGCCTAGAGTTCGAGACCTACCTGGGTAATACAGCAAGACCCCGTTCTCCACAAAAAGGAAAAAAAAAACAGACAAAAATAAAATCTAAGAGTTGGGAAAAAGTGAACAAATTGGAAGAAAATATTAACGTATGAAATAAACATTGGTTATTGTCTGAAGCATGTTAACGTGGTGGAGACTTTATAGAAAACTCTAAAAGGTGTAAGTAATATGACATCAGCTACAGACCAATTTTTATTAATCTCTATTCTGCATATAATACATAATTAACTTACACAAATTTCTTTGTACTCCTAAACACATGCACAGTATTCTGGCTTCTAGTTTGTGGGTTCCTAGATTATATACATATTACGGATTTCAGAGGTCCAATTTATGTAAGCCTCTTTACTTTAGATCGTAGTCTTTGTTCCCATTAGAACAAAATAATGAACTGCAGGTGGGTTTCTTTTAAGAGGACTTTTGAAAGAACATATACATAAATCTTCTTGATTAAATTTTATACTTAGGGGACTGAGACTGGTAAGGTGTAGGATAGGGTAGCAGTTTCTTTTTCTTTCATAAACTCATTTTTATGCTTTTTTTGCCCCCTAGGCAAGAAAAATCTCGTTGGGAAGTCCTCCAACAAGAACAACGGCTAATGGAAGAGAAAAATAAACGTAAAAAAGCTCTTTTGGCTAAAGCTATTGCAGAAAGGTGAGGCACCTGAACCAGGAGAGGCTGTTTGTAACCTGTAACCTGTTCTGTCATGTGTTATATTTATTTTCCCACGTCTCTTTTAATAAACTGATATTTTTTCTTCGACCATTACTTTTAAGTAAACAAATTATGCTTTATAAGTGATACTGAAATTCCAATTATAATTTATTAAGGAGAACTTTTTAAGCATAGAGCATATTAAATTTGTAAATATAGTTGCAGTTAAAACTTAAAGACCTTCATTAGTGCTTCCAGTTTTAGCCATCTACACAATCATAAGGGAAGCAGTAAATAGCTATCAGTATATGTAAATTAGCAACAAATGCAAGTTTTAATTTTTATGTAGGGAGGCCTTAATCATTTGATGTGTAGAGGAATAAGGTTTTCTACATAAGTGACATACTCCCATGAATCTTAATTGTATTTCCTATGGGCGTTTTCTTAAATAATGTGTCCTGCCTCCACAAGTAGAAGATACATGATATGGTTTAACTTTTTATTGATGACTCAGGGTCGTTATTCTGAGCACTGTGTGAGATTCAATTTTTCTTTCACCTTCCAGTGTCTATCAGCAGCCCCTTCACATTTACTGCATTGTACCAGCCCTATACAACAACATTCCCATTGGAATCATTCTTCCCATCCCCCACCACTCTTGCTGAGTTTGTAGTTTCTGTCTAATCTCCTGTGGCCTTAGGAAACTAAACTTAGTCAATAAATCAATGGTTGTGAATAGTGAAAAATAAATGCAAGGAAATATTTAGTGACATTTTCTTTTTAGACTTCCAGAAAAGTCTGTCAAACTGTTACTGCTTGAAGCTAGAATATGTGTAGGGGCAGGAGAAGAGGGAAGAGGGTGATAGGTATAAGAGTAGTTTAGAATTTTGTCTACCAGAGGAGTGAGTGTATTTGAGAAATCTTGATTTTTCTTTTTCTACTACTGGTACACCTTTATCTTTCTTGAAGCACGGGAAATATGCAACTCACTGAGTTACTATGTTTCAAGGGAAAAAACCAGCAGATAAAAGAGTAGTGCCTTCTTTTTTTTTTTTTTTTTTTTTTTTGTAAGTGATTATTTAAAAATAAAGCATTTTAGTAGTCTTTGATTTCTAAGAGATGGGAAGGCTGTTTTCTGTGGTTTTACAAAAACATGTACAGGCTTGGCAGTTCTTCTTATAAGTGATTTTGATTTTAGACAGAAAGCACCAGTATAAACAGAAGTGTAGGGAAATGCATCATGTTTGAACTATTAATAAAAGGACAGTGAAGTACTTGACATTAAGTGAACTTTTGTAGGCAGAAAGGAAGGGTAAATGCCTAAGAGTAGAAATCTAGAGAATGTGCTGTGTAACATAGTGGACTTATGTGGGGATTTTTCTTCTTCATTCACAGTGTGTGTGAAAATTTGAAATGAGTGAAATCATGATTAAAGGGTTGCTTTTTTATTTGCTTGTTCCATTTCTTAAGTATATATTGTACTTGGGAGAGGGGATTAAGAAATGATGAGGTTGGATGTGCTTTTAAATAAGGAAAATGAGTGTTTTGGTGTTCAACTCCATAAAGAATTTGGGGAACTAGTAGTTTTCCTAGAGAACAAGAATCAAAGCAATAAAAGTTTGGGGAAATGGGTCCCAAGAAAGTTAAAACTAAATGGATGTTCTCAGATGTATAAAGAGGTGTGGTTTAGTATAGGCATCTGTCTGTTCTTAATGGCAGGTAAGTATCAGACAAATGAAAATGGGCTTAGGAAGAGGAAGAATTAAAGACTAGAAATTTGGAAAGCTCTGTTGAATGTTTCAATGTAAAGGGAATACAGATATATTCTTTTAGTGTTTGTTCTCTTTACAGAATGAGTATCTACAAATGAACTATTTGCTGAGTTTTTTTTAGTGTTGTTACTTTGTTTATGCAACATGCAAATATAAAATTTCAAAAACTCAAATGTTAACCAGCATTTATTTTATTTCAATTTTCCTGAGTTTTTTCTAACTTTTAAAACATAAATTATAAACATATATACAGTATCTTGCTTTTTCGCTTACATTGTATATGAACCCATGGTTTTAAAATGTTCTTACTTTCCCACTCACATACCTGGTTTTCTAGATCCAAAAGAACCCAGGCAGAAACCATGAAACTAAAGCGGATCCAGAAGGAGTTGCAGGCTTTAGATGACATGGTGTCAGCTGACATTGGAATTCTCAGGAACCGAATTGATCAGGCCAGCTTAGACTATTCATATGCTCGGTGAGTTGGGGAAATTGAACAAGGAGTATGATTTAATTAATGTTTATTGCCAGCTATTCCAGGGGCTTTTATGTATATATCATAATTTAAGCCTCAAAACAACCCCATTCAGTGCTGTATTTATTCCTCTTTTGTGCTAATTCAGGTGTCTGCTCTTCAGTGACGTCTTCCTTAACTCAGCCGTACTAGTTAACCTTGTTTGTGTGCCATTAGAGCAGATCTTGCATTATTTATTTACATTTTAGTCTTTGCTGCTAAACCCTCAGCTATTTAATGTTTGGAAGTTTTTTATTCATCTTTCAGGATCCAGCAAAGTAAATATCTGAATGATTTGCCCAAAACTGTTATTCTAACACCATGTCTATGTTCTTTCCATTAAAGTTTTTGATATCTGACACAGTCCTATAGGATTGAAGTCTAGTTCTCACTTTAGCTTTCATCAGAGTAAGAGGATCTAGTTTAGTTTTTAAAAGCTTATGAATATTTTAAGCAGATCCACTGTCTTGGAAATTTGAAATATTTTCTCTTTTCTTTTTTTTCAATTATATTCTTATGAGATGGTTTAATATATGTTTCCTTGGTTTCAACCATTGGCATTTTTTAAAAGAGAAAAAAATACCATGGAGTATTTTTAAAATGAACTAACACATGTAATGAATTACATGGACTTTGCAGACAGATAAAAGGGCAAAAAATTATATCCAACTTCAGGGTTTTCAGCCCTTTCAACATTGCTTTAATCATACTGGTTTGTCTTTTTTTGCAAGGGAATGCTGTGTTAATGAGTCGATTTTGTATCTTTCTCTGTTACACTAGAAATCAATCAAAATGCCTCATTAGGCCAGGGTAAACCACAACATCAGAATGTTTATATAACAGTTTATTAAAGCGGAAATGCTTGATTGTGGTTTTTAATTAACTGTTGAGTGTTTAAGAAAGAGACTTGTGGTTGTTCTTGTGATTCTTGTAATTGTTGTTGGACCATATGCTGTTAGACTTAAAGGGTTGTCTTTATTAATTAACTACCTAAATGAATGCCATCAGTAGCTGATAACCAGAACTTCCAGGTTTCCATTAATAAGGTCATTAAGGGAGGTAACAGAGATTTTATTTAAGATTAAACTAAGCCTTGATTTGTAGCATATTTTATTCTCTGTAACATAAGTTTGCCAGAGGAACATTTTTATGCCTTTGTAGCCTTTTATATGAATAATTCATATTGTAAGGTACAAGTACTAGGTACCTCAATAGAAATTTGAGGCCGGGCACGGTGGCTCACGCCTGTAATCTCAGCGTTTTGGGAGGCCAAGGCAGGCGGATTACGAGGTCAGGAGATCACGACCATCCTGGCTAACACAGTGAAACCCTGTCTCTACTAAAAATACAAAAAATTAGCCAGGCGTAGTGGTGGGCACCTGTAGTCCCAGCTACTCGGGAGACTGAGGCAGGAGAATGGCGTGAACCTGGGAGGCAGATCTTGCAGTGAGCCAAGATTGCGCCACTGCACTCCAGCCCCGGCGACAGAGCGAGACTCCGTCTCAAAAAAAAAAAAAAAAAAGAAAAAGAAAAGTAATTTGATTTTGTTTTAATTCTGTTCTAGTGGAAACTGGAGAAAGATGCCTTTTCATATTCAGTATTATATAAGAAATGTCATAGTTTTAGCCTTCTAAGAACCACAAAGAAGGTGGGGTTACTAAAGGAAAAAACATCCTATAGTCTCTAAGTATCCTAAATGAAATTTTAGTAAATTTTTACATCTTTAATAAGTTACAGATGACAGTTTCTCATGTTACTAATATTGATTTAGTTGAATGTAAGTAGATGTTGTGTGCCGCTGTTTTTATTTTTATTTGTGAGACGGAGTATCACTCTTATTGCCCAGGCTGGAGTGCAGTGGCGTGATTTCTGCTCATTGCAACCTCCGCCTCCCAGATTCAAGCGATTCTCCTGCCTCAGTCTCCTAAGTAGCCCAACTACAGGCACCCACCACCACACCTGGCTAATTTTTTTTATTTTTAGTAGAGATGAGGTTTCACCATGTTGGCCAGGCTGGTCTTGAACTCTTGACCTCAGGTGATCCGCCTGCCTCGGCCTCCAAAGTTCTGGGATTACAGTTATGAGCCACCACACCTGGCCGTGTGCTGCTATTTTCAAAAGCCGAAGCTCTTGCGTTCAGTCAAAGGAAAATATAGGCAATGGTGATTAGAACCATATAGTGTGTCTTGTTCATGTGTAAGATTAAGGTATCATTTTCTAAATTTGCATTTGTGGTTACTGAGAAATTACAGATTGGTAAAATAATAATATGGTCCAGATTTCGAGTGAAAGATAATCCCTAGGACAGTCAGTTTTTATGGGAGATTTCCTTGTTTTTTCTTTTATAAATAAAAATAATATCTTAGTTCTGTAGTATTTGGTACAGTGCTATGTCCACAGAAGGTTCTTGGATAGTGAATAGGCCAGAACTTGCTTTAAAATTGGCTTCTGTAGAGCAGTGTTTGGAGAGACACCTCTGAGAAGACTGGCACTTTGAGTGAGCCAATTTGAGAGAGTTGCGGCTGCTCCTGCTGCTACTGCTACTGTTCACCACTGGGATTACAGTGTTGCCATATGCTGTGCAGACCAGCTTACAAAATCAAGAGTGGCTGCATGTAGAACATTTTTTTGAATCACTGTTGACCATCTAGGTTTCATAGACACCTTCATACACACAAACATATACCCACAGACAAATATTTTTAAATCACTTTATGAATAATTTTTAAAAGTAAGATTAAAAGGGATTGTGTAAAACAAAGATTTTAATAAGAATATAAGCCTGGTAACCATCTTTGTATCAAGTAATGTTTGACTCACAGACATGAAAAGCTGAGAGAATATAATTACATTACATCCTTGTAGCAACAAGGGATAGTCTAGATACTTGTAAAATATTGGGGGTAAGTTCTCCCTGCTGAAATGATTAACTCTATGATAATATCATTTTTCCTTTCTATGTTAGAAATATATTTTTCATTCACTGATTCTCAAGTTTGAGAAAATTCACCTAGGATATGTTTTGCTGAAGACTCATCTGAGATTTCACATATGATCGATTTTTATCATCTGGACTCTAGAATGTGTCTCTGCATTTCTATTAGTTTCCTAGGACTGCCATGACAAGTAATCAAAAACTGAGTGACCTAAAACAACATAAATTCCTTCTCTTGCATTTCTGGAGGCCACATACCCAAAATCAAGGTGTCAGGTTTGTAATGTCTTCAGAGACTCTAGCTATCCATTTCTTGCCTCTTCCAGCTTCTAGTGGCTGTGGGCATCCCTTGGCTTGTGGCCACGCCACTCCATTCTGTGCCTCCATAGTTATATTGCCTTTTCTTCTCTCTCAAAACTTCCTCTCCCTTTCTCTTAAAAAGATGCATGTGATTACACTTAGGGTCCAACAGTATAATCTGAAATAAACTCCTTTCAAATCCTTTACCTTAATCACATATTTTTCCATATAAGGTAATTTTCACTCATTTGTCATAGAAAGTAATATTCACAGGTCCCAGGAATTAGGAATTCTCTTTGGGAGGCCATTTTTTAGCCTACCACAGGATTCATCTTTTGATTTCTGTAACAGTGGCAAAATGTCTTCCTCTGTCAGTTGTCTCTACTTTGCTAATACTGGATAGGCAGAAATGAAAACTAAAAACAGTTTTCAAAAATGGTGTTTTCAGTCTTCTTTTATACCTTCTGGAGGTGACATAGTACTTTGTACAGCACAGTAAAGAAGGTCAACAATGATAACTTATTGCATCATCCTTTTAGATCATTATTTTCTTATTTTAATTTTTTATTGCAAAAGAGAATAATTGATAAGTAATGATGAAATAATTCCTAGGATGATGAAATGGCAGAATGTTTCAAGATACAGGAAATATAAAAATACTGCAATAATCCTCTATCTTAGATTTATGAAAGGGTTCATTGGACCTCTCTAGTAATTGCAAAATATAATTTATTTTGTTTTTTTAAATAAGTAAATTTTCTCATTGTTTGAAAGGCTTAAGAAAAGGTGAAAATTATGAAATGCTAATTTATACAAATAGTGAGAACTGCTCAGAAAAGGAACTGAAAAACTAAAAGTGGACCCGTGGAATCCAGTGCTATACAGAGGGTTAATGGTTGAGTTTTTAAACATTTCAGGGGATACCAAAACAAAGAGATACTTTCTAAAATCCTTTAAAAATAACTTTCATTGATCCATTCCATCCCCCTTTAAAATAACAAAACAATTGTATAATTACATTTCCAGTTCACTCTGTCTTACTATGTTATGTATAATGCTCTTATTATTTTGTTCCAGAATGTCATCATACACTACTTTGGTATTACCCACCTGACTGTAGGCTGGTAGTGCAGTTTGTGAAACTAATCAATATTTTAAATGTTAAATCACTCTGTAGGAGAGTATATATTCGTATTTCTGACCAGAAAGACTTTGAATAAATAAACAAAATACAAAATCTTCAGTGATTTATCCAGGGTGATAGATCAGTGGAAACCAAGGGACCTATTTGCAGATGTTAATTTCAATTCAGTATTCATGAGTCCATACTGTAAATCTCTACTGATTGATTTTGACTGGCTGAAGGAGACCACAGACTTGCAGAGAAGGGAGGTTTGAGTCACGGTCAGGTCAGGGCATTCATACACCTATTGAGAATGTCAGAACCCCTGTCTTGTTGCAAGAATATTACATGAACAGGGTATGTTATAAAGGATGGAAATAAGGGAACTAGGTATCCAGTAGAGTTCCTTTAGAACAATTCTTTTAACATAGAGGGTTATTGAAAGATAATGGGCACTCTCATTCTTACATTTACTATATTTAATTAAAAAAAAGGAAATATGATAGATTAACATTATGTAAATGAGTTTTCAAGTATAAATACCAGGTCCCTAAATTTTGTGTAATCTTAATTTTAGATTCATGCTTACTAATACATTAACAGTACTTTTTGATTCTGGTGTTCTAAAGGAGAGGTTCTGTTTCTTGAGCACCTACCATACACGAGACTGGAAGCTTGCCCCGTTTATACTGTTTAATACTCAAAACTCCTATGAGGTATTTTATCATCATTGTTTTACAGATAGACCAAGACTCAGCTTAAGTAACTGCCCAGAGTCTCTGTACTGGAATTTTCAATTATTGCATGCCTCTTCCCCAACCCCTTCCAGAGGAACCTGACTGTGTTTTGGACTCAGGATGCTGACCCTGGGGCATACCTAATTAGAACAAAGATGGGCTACCGACTCCAGTACATTTAATCCATAGGCTAAGTAGTGGTTCATGGCATGGCCTGACACTAAGAGTTCTGTTTAAGCTGAGATGAGCTGGGCAAACCTAGGTTCTTCTCTGAGACTATGGAATTGGATCACTGAGAGATTGAGTGGAGTGAATTTGATACAGATTGCAGGTGGTGGCCATACTGGGCTGTGAGTATGATAGGAGAGCTGAAATGAGAGAAAATGTGTTGCTTCTAAGCATTGAAGAGAATAGCCTTTGATTCTGATGACATGACTATGAAATTGCCTCTTGCAGCCTACAATAAAACCCAATTTTTACCTGAGCTAGTTTGACTGGATATCTGTTCTTTGCATCCACGAAAAGCCTTAACCAAAACGGGCACACACGGTAATTGTCAGGAACGTTTTGAACCCTGAGTTGTCTAAAATGAAAGCCATTTATTATTTTCACTGTATTTTTTTTCCAAGACAGAGAATCCTAAATTAGGAGATACACCTGTTTCTTTTTGCCATAACTCTTATACTAGAAGCTATGCATTACACTAAGTTGATGTAGGCACTCATAACAGGTAAAGCAGCGTGGCCTTCACAACTGCTAATGGCAATGAAATTGAAGAACTAGTTGGAAATCAACCTTTTTTCTGACAAAGAGGAAGGACCCTCTTGTTGCAAAAAGAAAAGCAACAAATTGTATAGAAAAGACAAAAGACAATAAATTAAGATACGATAACTCTTCTTTTTGTACTGACCTAATGCAGAAGAAAAAAAGTGAGATTGCATGGTGACTTCTCCGGTAGAATTGCTCTGCTTCACATACGACTTTACATAAGATTACCTATCAACAGAGTTTATACATGTGTAAATATGTAAAATTTCCTACTAAGTGTAAGTGGAGTAGTGGAGAGAGTGAGAACAACTTAACCCAAGGATTCTCAAGTGGGAGCATTTTTGTCCAATAAAGGGACATTTGGCAATGCCTGCAGACACTTTTGCTTGTTACAACTTTTGAGAATTACTGGCTACTAATGGGTAGAAGCCAGTGATGCGCTTTAGCATCCTGCAGTGTGCAGGACAGCTTCTCACAACAAATAATTATATGGCCCAAATTGTCAGTAGCGCCAAGATTGAGAAATCCTGCATATAGCTCTCATGAGGTTTTCTACTTGATGTGTATGTCTTGCTGTCACCCAGTATCATTTTGCTGGGTGTGCTCTGTCCCATTTATATTCATCTCCCAACCACTGTCCGTATCTTTCTCCATCAGAATTTGTCTCTTTTTTTCTAATTTAATCAAGAGATACGATTTTCCACTTTCTCCATCTCTTGTCTTACTTCTTATAAATTTAACCAGCTGTGTGCTAAAGCTAGCTTACCCTGGCTCATGTGGATTTTGTGTATCTCTTCCCAGTTCTGCATTCAGTAATATCACCTTGGTGGCTTGAAACTGGACAGGGTGGTAGTAGTTATCCCATGGAAATGTAAACGCTACAAATCAGGGCTCCCCATCCTCCCACCCCGGAAGTAGCCTACCACTGAATTAACCTTTTAGACTGCCTTCTCTCAAAAACAGCTTTGGAAAGAAAACATTCGTGCAGAATGATGTGTTTTATTAGGTGAATTCAAGTAAGGATATTGTGAAAGTTTCAGCAGCCATGGCCTAGTTTGTCTAACATGTAGACAAGTGTTTGTAAAGCAGTAATACCCATATCTTCATTATCTATTTTTTCCCAATTTTGGAGTTTAATTATTGTTTCTAGATCCTCTTTTGAGTATCTTCTTCAATGGAAAACTGATGGACCTATCTTTATACACATCCTTACAGGAAGCGGTTTGACAGGGCTGAAGCAGAGTATATTGCAGCAAAGCTAGATCTGCAGCGCAAGACTGAGATAAAAGAGCAACTCACTGAACACCTTTGTACAATCATACAGCAAAATGAGCTCCGAAAGGCCAAGAAGTTGGAGGAGTTGATGCAACAACTAGATGTACAAGCTGATGAAGAGACTCTGGAGCTTGAGGTGGAGGTAGAGAGATTGCTACGTGAACAAGAAGTAGAAGCAAGGAAACCAGTGGTTCATTTAGAGAGGCCGTTTCAGCCTGCTGAGGAGAGTGTGACTTTCCAATTTGCAAAAGAGAACAAAAAGTGTCAAGAACAAGCTGTTTCCCCAAAGGTAGATGAACAGTGTGGAAATTCCAATAGCATCCCCTTTCATAGTCCAAACTGCCCAAATCAAGAAGGTAATGACATTTCAGCTGCTTTGGCCACATGAAGTTCTGGTATTCTTTTGAACTAATATGGTATTCAGTAAAGTATACTTTTTGCAGTAGACTATGCCCTCACCTCCAATAAAAACCTCTTTAAAACAATGCTGATTTTTGAATTCATGATTAGTTTTAGTAAATTAATATGTTTGGCCATTCTAAAATCCAAAATTATGATAAGTGTATTTCTGGGGGTATATTTCACCTTGATTTTGGCCCAGTTCTTCCAGTGTTCCATTACCCTTTTTACTGAATTAAAGTTAAGTGACTTAAAAGGATGGAAGAAAAACTACATGGTTGGAGTGTTTTTAGACCAGATAAATATAGAAAAGTAGAATGGAAAATGATACTCAATACCTAGTTGAACGCATTTCACTTCTCCTGGGAGATGTATTAAGACTGGAAGTCCTATTTTATTTAATCAGTAAAAAGACAAAAATTACAGTGTGAAAAAGAGAAAGACAGGAATCGAAGAAAAAAGTTGCAGGTTGAATTATCTATCTGGATATTACTAGAGTTGTAAAACTTGGAAATTGGAATTTATGTGAAGAACCAGACAACTGAAGCCAGGATCACTTTTGTCTTCAATTTACCTTCAAATGGTTTTAGTTTACAACCTGCGTTTTGTTATTTGACACACACACACGTATATATAAACATACATGTAATTTTACTATTATATTGTCTTTCCTTTAATCGATGAATTGATTAAATTTAGACAATTAAAACATTTCTAAAGTGAGGCTGAAAATAATATAGAAAATCTCATTGCTACTTGTGATGATCAAAAAAGGATGTATTTTCTTTCTAAAGTTATCTATAAATATGTGTTTGATATGTTGGACATGAATTACCCTGTCATGAAGCATTTAAAAGCTGATTTTCTTGTTAGTTTGTTAATTACCTGTTACTAGTATTTGACCAATACATTGTGCTGTATGTAAATGTGTAAATAAATATTGTAATTTTCTCACAAAGTCTGTGAGTATCACATTAAATTATGATTTATTTACCAGAAATTCCAAAAAGTCAAAATATTACCTTTGAGGACTTAAAAAAAAAAACAATTATTATCAGAGAACATAAGCACAAATATAAGATTGTATCCATAAAAGTTTCTGAAAAACTTAGGGACGTCCTGTTTTTAAATGGGTTTGTTTGAGGGTATTATCTTCTGGTAATAATAATATAGATGAGCTTTATATTTTTATATTACGTAATTTGAGTTGAAAGTATAACATTTCATTACTGACTTCTCTAAAGCATTTCTATAGATAGTTGTGCTTTTATTTATGAATGACATACATAAAAGCCAAAAGTTTCATTGTCTAACACACTTCTTTTTCTAAGGAATAGACAAGTCTGATGTACTCACAGTGTCTTTCATTTACCTTAAAAAAATTACTAACAGTTTAGTATGTGTTAAGCATTGTGTGACAATAATGCATCTTGGATCTCCTTGTGGTACATACAGTTATTTAGTTTTGTTAAGCCTCTGTTAAGGAAAACTGATTATCAATGAGGTTTTATAATATTGGTTAAATGCAGATATGTGCAATCTTAATTCTCAGTCTGAACACTTCAAAGATATATGAAGAAATGAGAACCATGAAAAAAAAATAAGTTAGATGAGACCTCAGAGATAATCTAATTTAATCTTGTTTTTTTTGTTTTTTGTTTTTTGTTTTGAGACGGACTCTCACTCTGCTGCCCAGGTTGGAGTGCAGTGGCACGATCTCAGCTCACTGCAACCTCCGCTTCCCGGGTTCAAGCAGTTCTTCCTCAGCCCCCTGAGTAGCTGGGATTACAGGCGCCTGCCACCACGCCTGGCTAATTTTTGTATTTTTAGTAGGGACAAAGCTTCACCGTGTTGGCCAGGCTGGTCTCAAACTCCTGACCTTAGGTGATCCACCTCAGCCTCCCAAAGTGCTGGGATTACAGGCGTGAGCCCCTGCTCCCAGCCTCATTTTATTTTATAGTGAGGAATTTGAGAGCCCAAGATTTCAGTAGCAGCTCATTGGCCAGCTGGCTCATTTGAAATTTAAAGTGCTAGTAAAGTTGCTGTTCCGTATTCCAGATGTGTCACGTACATATTTCAGGCTGTGAAGTTCACTGCGCTGCATCCTTCTACTTGCAAATTTTGCTTTATAACCTGTTGAGGAGGAGTGTGTGTGTGTGCATGTGTATGTGAGAGAGAGAAGTGCTTTCAAATGTGGCTATAAAAGGTCGACTGAACCCATTATTTTGAAAAAATGTTACCTTGCTTGGCTTTCCTAGGGTGGTATGAGAGTACTCAGGTGATGATATAAGTGACAAAGTCATATTGCATCAGTTTTATACAAAGGCAGCTGTATCCCATCTGTGGGAGGAACAAGAGCAAATGAATGAGAAGTGAGGGTTCATTGGTATGAAGACCATATGCACTGGCTTTTCTGGGATCACCCTGACATAGACATGTTTAAAATAAAATACAGTACGTTTGAAAGGGTTTGATACATAAATTCACAAATACACAATAATTGTTAATTTCTGTGAAGGAAATTACTGGTTCAAAATTACTGCCATGAGTTTATTGCAGCACTTTATAGAGCTGTCCCTCCCGGGGTTAAACTTTTCTCCTTGCTTCCACTTCTCAAATTCTTAGAGCTAAGGTGTGGATTCTTAATGATGTGAAAAGTAATCTAGGGGCCACCTCTTTGTGTTATCTCACTTGTTCTATATAAAAGATAATCTTTACCAAATTGTAGTAATTCTCACTTAAAGTATACGTTTACTTGGGTAAACTTAAATTCCTGAATTGAAGGGTTTTTATACTTTGATTTTCTATTCCTTTCTTTAAGGCCATTTTGGGGGGGTTTCAGAGAAGCAAAATTTGTTAAAGCACAGTCTTCATTGCACTTAAATAAAAACTTGAGTTTTTCACCTCTGCATAGTTCTGCTGAATTACAGCACTTGCAGGTGGTAAATCTTTGTATTCACTGAGGACAGCTGGTTTCCAAGTCAGATGATAATCTCTTACTGGAATTCCTACAGCGTATTTCATTGCTGGATTGGCATTTGAATTACAGAGTAAAAATTCAGCTATAAACTTCTCATTCTGGGTTTGCATTTAGCAACATAGTACTCTCAAGGAACTTATCTAAGTATTCAGCAACTTCCTCTTCGTGGCATTGGCACAAAATGGAATCAAGTTATTCTGACCCCGGCCATTCCCAGTGACCTTTATAAATGATGTTTTGAGTTTATTTATATTTCTAAGGAGCCAAGTAAGCCTTTTAAAAGGCCCTGATAGATGTAACTCAGTCTGCCAGGCAAGACCTGGGGCCACTCTGGATCAGGGTAATTATACCCTTTCTCAACATAGATCTATCCTAGGCCTGATCTGAACTATTCTCTGGCGGGATGAAGCAGGACACTGTTCTCCAATCTGGCTTTATCTTAATGTCAGGCTATTTTTGCAAGCTCCTAATCCCAAACAGCTGTCTTGAAAATACAATATCATTTATTTATGCAATTGATCAAACAACTGAGTAGAGCTATCTATAGGGACAGAGCTATGTAAGAGGCATATGATCTCTGCCTTTTGTTCTTGAGAAGCTTATACTCTAATTGAAGCAATAGGATTCACATTCATAAAACAGGCTGATATGAAACAATGGAAAGCAAAATAAGTGATTGGAACACTGAACATGGATGTATCCTCCAGAAGTCCCAAATTTGTAGAACACTCTTAACTTTATTCTATCCAGTTTTGCAGTCTATGCATGTGCCTAGGACCTGCCATATCTTTCAGTTCGCCTTTAGTACTACGAAGCAACACATATACAACCAAGCGCTTTGGGAGGCCGAAGTGGGCAAATGACTTGAGCTCAGGAGTTCAAGACCAGCCTGGACAATGTGGCAAAACCCCATCTCTACCAAAAATACAAAAAATTAGCCAAATATGATGGTGTGCGCTTGTGGTCCCAGCTACTTGGGAGGCTGGGGTGGGAGGATCAATTGAGCCTGGGAGGCAGAGGTTGCAGTGAGCCAAAATCATGCCGCTGCACTCCAGCCTGGGCAACACAGTGAGACCATGTCAAAAAAAGAAAAGAAAAAAAAGAGACAATATGTGCAGATTTTGAGTTTTTAAAGCACAGTCCCCAGGACAAGAGTGAATCGGAAAGAGGGAAGCTTTTTCCCTGTCACTGGTTTAAAATAGGGGACCCATTGGAATTCATCAGTGCAAAACTCCATCAGGCATTGGGAAAAACTACTTTAAGAACAGACCTTTCTGACTGAGGGTTGATGGTATCTCTTTAGATGAAAAATAGCTTAAATGTTAGAGCTCATTACAATTACTCAAGGTGTTGTGGAACCAAGGGGCAGTTAAGTATTGCCTAAGTCAGAACAAGATGTAAATGGAACAGACAATGTGAGCTCAAGGATAACTCAACATGGAGGCTTGTTCAAAGATCACACATAAGGGAGGTCTTTCCAAGCCAAATAATTCCAGGAGCCTAAAATAGAACCATAATTAAGCAATAAGAAGTGACAGGGATAACATTTCTTAGTGATTATAGCATGCCTCAAGGGATAAGTCACTAGGCCAAAGGTTCAGATGAGGAGTGAAGTAAACCTGCAATGTCTAGTGTCACTGCTGTTAGAGGGAGAATGAGAAGGAAATGAATAATTGGAGTTAGAAGAGTCATTTCATGAGCCATTATTTCAGTTGTTGGGTAATATTACCATGTGTATAGTACATGTGGCCATTAGTTGTATCCAGCATTCTGAAGCTGTGTATTTATGCCAGAGCTTTCACTAAATTTAAAACTGTAGAATTAACTATTTCATATCTGTAACCAAGCAAAAACCAGGCAGTTCAGACACAAACTTGAAAATCAGTAGCCTTAAATATGGAAGTACAGTCTGGTAGAATTATGATTACAGTCGCTTAGCCCTGAAGCATGTTGGGTCATTTCCCATACTGTGGTTCATTCACCTCATGTGCATTTCCCTCAGAAATTACCAGTAGGCTTGGCTCCAGTGTCAGAGCCAGAAGCATCTTGAACTTTCTAGTCTGAGCTTTTCCTCCCCTACCACTATGCTGTTGGTGGAAGAGAGGGAGCACCCTAGAACTAGTGATCAACTAAACCGCACACTATGGTGGTGACAAGTCTTTCACCAGGATGAGAGATGAGATGCCCAGTAGCCATAAGATGGGGCGAGAAGTACCCAGCTCTGACAGAGACCCTGGAAAGCCCTGCAGATAGAAGCAGGTGTCTTATTGCTGTATTCCTCTCCGTGTTTCTGTCTGATCACTTCAGAAGATACGAAACAAAGAGGGCAAGGTCTCCTGTGGTCCTACTAGTCTCCCATGGCACAAGACAGGTCTGTATTCTTAACAAAAGTCTAGGCAAACAATGGCTTCTCTTAGCCTAAGCCCTCTTTCAGGGGACCAGTGCTCTTTCTTTCAAAATACACTCTTTGGAGAAGATCTGAAGACAGTTACTTGAATCTTGGGGAAATGTTAAGTTAGTAGATTACTTCTCAAGAGTGTTTGCATTTTAATACAATGGAATATTTTAAAGTAATGTATTTTAATTTGTGTAGTATAACTCTTAGCCCCCAACTAAAGAAATGCCAAGCATCAGAGAGCAGATGAGAGAACTGGGGAATGGTAGTGCACCTGGAGAGGACTTGAGGACATCCTGAAATCATATCCTACTGCATGGGCTGAGAAATGAGTTCCTGAAGCCTTTGCCTGTGCTATGATAATCTCCATTTGAGGAAAATGACCCCAACCTGTCCTTTTCCTATTGCTGGTGCAACATGCTAGTAGAGAAGGGAAACTAACTCTGCCATTCTAGGCACATATATCTGTTGTTTATGGCTGCATAACAAACCACTGCATAACTTAGTGTCTTAAAACAATAACCACTTTTATTTGCTCAGAGTTCTATGGGTCAGCAATTTGGTCTAGGTTCAGCTGGAAAATTCTGCTGATCTTGCTGGGGATCACTCATGTGATTGCAGTAGGCAGGTGACTTTCCTAGGGCTGGATGATCCAAGACAGCCTCATTCACATTCTGGCAGTTGGTGATGCCTTTCACCTAGACCTTTTTTTCCATTTAGTCTCTCAGTCTCAGGAGCTTGCTCGGGCTTCTATTCATGGAGGTCCCAGGGTTCCAAGATGGCAGCAGTAGAAGGTGCAGGGCTTCTTGAAGTCATATCACATTACTTGCTGCAGTCCACTGATGAAAGCAAATCACGAGACTGGCTAAGATTCAAGTGGTGAACAAACAGTCTTGATAACTTGATGGGAGGGGTAGGAAAGTCACATTCATATAGGAATGAGAGGGATTGTTGTGATCTTTGTAAATAATTTACCACAGTCAGCTGCCTTGTTACAATAATTACATCCTTTACAGGTACAAAAATGTATTCGCCACCTCCCCAAAAAGTCTCATCCATCCCATTCTGGTTTCAGATGTGGAGTCCAAGGTTTCATCATCTAATCAAGTCCAGATGGGAATGAGGCACCTCAGGTTTTGAACTTCCAACATGACTCCTCTTAATCTAAAAACTTGTGAACTAAAATGAAAATTTACCTGTCCTCACCACACTTCAATACACAGTGGTGAGGGGAATAGGATAGCTTTAGGAGACATTCCCTTTTTAAAAGAAAAGGTGGTTGGGCATGGTGGCTCACACTTATATTACTTGCACTTTGGGAGGCTGAGGCAGAAGAATTACTTGAGGCCATAAGTTTGCCTGGGCAACATAGTGAGAGCTCATCTCTACAGAAAGTTTTTAAAATAATAAAACTATCCAGGCATAGTGGCACACACATGTAGTCCTAGATATTCAAGAGGCTGAAGCAAGAGTATTGCTTGAGCCCATAATTTAAAGTTGCAGTGAGCTATGATTGCACCACTGCACTCTGATTGCACCACTGCACTCCAGCCTGGGCAACAGACTAAGATCCAGTCTGGAAAAATAAAATAGCAAAAACAAAAAGAAGAAGAGGAACAGGAAGCAAATGGGAAGCATCCTGAAATCTAGCCTGGGACATATTGTCAGGAATCTCTTTTCTGGAGACACTGAGTATAATTTGGGTTTAATTCTGCTTTCTGGGAGTGGTTACCTAGTTCTATGTTTTCCACAATTCTTGGCTCTGCACTCTGAAATATCTGTATTTTGTTTTTGTTTTTGTTTTTCCTGAAGGAATGATCCATGTTTGCAACTTAGTAGCTTTCTCTGCCAGCTTCCTGACCATAAAAACTTTTGATGGTCCTGAGGCTTCTTTACATTTTGTAAAGTCTCCTCTTTTAGTTCAAGCAGGTGATGCTTTTGTCAATACAACTCTTTTAAAATTTTTTAGGTTTTCTTTGAATCTGATATGGTTAAGCATTATGTCTCCATCCAAATCTTATCTTAAATTATAACCCTTATTTTCCCCATGTGTCAAAGGAGAGAGCAGGTGGAGGTAATTGGACCATGGGGGCAGTTCCTCCCATGCTGTTCTTGTGACAGTGAGTGAGTTCTCATGAGATCTGATGATTTTATAAGGGGCTCTTCCCCTTTCGCTCGGCACTTCTCCTTCCTGCTGCCTTGTGAAGAAGGTGCCTTGCTTCCCCTTTATCTTCTGCCATGATTGTCAGTTTCCTGAGACTTCCCCAACCATGCTGAATTGTGAGTCAATTAAACCTCTTTCCTTTATAAATTACCCAGTCTAGGTCAGTTCTTTATAGTAGTATGAGAACAGACTATGGCTGGGCACAGTGGCTCACACCTGTAATCCCAGCACTTTGGGAGGCTGAGGTAGGCGGATCACGAGGTCAGGAGTTTGAGACTAGCCTGATCAACATGATGAAACCCCGTCTCTACTAAAAATACAAAAATTAGCTGGGCATGGTGGCACATGCCTGTAATCCCAGCTACTCAGGAGGCTGAGGCAAGGGAATCACTTGAACCCAGGAGACAGAGGTTGCTGGGAGCCAAGAGCACCACTGCACTCCAGCCTGGGCGACAAAGTAAGACTTTGTCTTTAAAAAAAAAAAAAAGAAAAGGACTAATACAGAGTCTTAGTGGGGTTCATTCATAACCCCAAAGACATATTTATTTTAGGCAGCTATGAAACAATACCTCTGCTGTGGACTGAGATGTGTTCCACCAAAATTCACATGTTGAATCCCTAATCCCCAGTGTGACTATATTTGGAGATAGGGCCTGTAAGGAGGTAATTAAGTTTAAATGCAGTCATAAGGGCTGGGCCTTGATCTATAGGATTAGTGTCCTTATAAAAAGAGACACCAGAGAGCTAACACACACCTCCCCACACGAGGACACAGTGAAAGGGTGGCCATCTGCAAGCCAGGAAGAGGGTCCTCAACAGAAAACAAATTGGCCAGAACCTTGACCTTAGATTTTTCTAGCCTCCAGCACTGTGAGAAATAAATTTTTGTTGTTTAAGCCACCCAGCCTGTGGTATTTTATTATGGTAGCCTAAGCTGACTAATATAGGCACTAAGCTTCTTAGAAGCCCTTTTGTCTTGCTGAGAAGTTCAAGGCATCACCACCTTAAATATTTCTGAGGTTTTAACAAAAGGTCTTATAGTCACACCCTTGGTATAATTTACCCTGAACCTGTTTCTTACTTTCACAATCTTCTAGCAGCTGGCAATGCTAAGGATGAGAAACAGTTTTATTTTCCAACCCAATAAGCCTTAGCCCTCTCTGTTTTCTTTAAATTCTGCTTGCAAACTGAAACATTTTTGTCTGTTTTTGTAGTACCTCTCTCATAGTACCTTATGATACGCATCTAGAAACACTCAAATGATCAATATTCTGTCTAGAAATCTCCTTTGCCAGAAAATCATTAGGCACATTTTCTGTTTTCTGAGTTATCGTGGGTGTTATTTTTTGCCAGTTGTTTCCACCACTGGATAATATGGGCTGCCCTCTTTCCATCTTTCCATATGCAGTTTCTCCCCTGCTTTTGCAGCCTCTATCTGCTACCTGGTCCCAAAGCCAAAGACATATGTTTTAGATTTTTGTTACAACAGCATCTCAGTTCTAGGTACCAATTCTTCCCCAAAACTCAATGGCTTACATAAAACGATACACCTAAAAGGCATGACTTCAGTCTGTAAAAACCATGTCTCAGCATGACTTTGAGGAAAAAGAGTTGCTTAAAACAACAACCATCTTATTTTCTCACCATTCTGTGTGTCAGCAAATTGGGCTAGTATCAAATGGGCAGTTCTTCTGTTCTGTCCCCAGAATCAGAAGCAAATAAAATGGTTGTTGTTTAAAGACATTAAGTGTTGGGTGTTTTTTAATGCAGCAATAAATAACTGACATGCTGGGCGGTCATGGTGGTTCATGCATATAATCCCAGCACTTTGGGGGGCCGAGGCGGGCAGATCACCTGAGGTCAGGAGTTCAAGACCAGCCTGGCCAACATGGTGAAACCCTGTCTCTACTAAAAACACAAAAAAGGTAGCCGAGTGTGGTGGTGTGCCTCTGTAATCCCAGCTACTTGGAAGGCTGAAGCACAAGAATCACTTGAACCCTAGAGGCGCAGGTTGCAGTAAACACAGATTGTGCCACTGCACCCCAGCCTGGATGACAGAGCAAGACTGTCTCAAAAAAAAAAAAAAAAATTAAAAGAAAAAAAAAAAACCTAATATGCCATAGTGGGTTGAATCAGGAACTCCGGCAAGTTCTTTGAGGCAGTGAAATATAGGCTGACCCAAAAGGGAGGCCAGCCATCCTTAGTGTGATTAGCAGGAACTCTGCCCCATAGAAGTATGTGCCACATCTATATGATGTCTAAACTATCTAATCAGAGTCTTTGTTTGGGGAAGTATTCAGTGCAAAGAGTAGAGAATTGTGGGTCTAACGTGCTCAGATTGCTACTCGGAGGGTATAAGAGCTACTTTCCCAGAATGACTCAAGGTCCTTGGTGTGTCTCAGGTTTGGTTGTTGGTTGTTATCTTTCCAGGCTAGCATCCTCTAAGCTGTAGATGGGACCAATGGTGCCCAGTACTCAGTCCATGTGGACTACATCTTCATTATCCCTTAGACAAGACTGCAGGATTCCACTAGGTCTGGGTCTCTCTCAGCCACTTCTACACCCATCTCAAGGTCCCAGAAAATAATAGGTTCACCTCCCTTAGCACTCTGAGATTATAGAAAACTCTCTGAGGAAACCCTACACTCTTCTGCTCTAGATGTGCCATGCAGCTCCTCTGATCCAATGCTGAGTATAGAGGATCTCTCTGAGGTTTGCCATCTCCTAGATTCCAACAAGGAAATAAGCCACAGGTCTCCAGATTCTCAGAACCTGAAAAACCCACACACAGGCCAGCGCTCAGCAAGAGGAGGACAGGAGAAGAGTGCAGGGTCCCCTTCCCAGGAACTCAGCGGCATCGAACCGTCTTGCTTTGCCTTAGAATCGCCTCTTGTATCCCAGCCAGGGGAATTTTTATCATACGAGGGCAGGGAAAAAATTTGGCTCAAATTAATCAAATCATCTTCTTCCAAATCTTTCTTGTCTGAAGCCTGAAGCTCAGCTTTTAAAACTTGAAAGCCAAGAATTTGTCTCTTTTGTTCTCTGGTTCTGCTGTGACAACCCTCCCTTGAGGCAAGGAATGACTCATGGTCTAGCTGGCGGGATGGGGGAGGGTCAAGGGTAACAGGAAATCACGGGAAAAACACATTGGTTAATACATCAAAATATCCTGCTACAATAGAATTTCTATTCTCTTTTTTATTCTCTGTTAAATTGAGATGAACTCGTCTTCCTTCTTTCTTAACAAAGCCTTCCACATTAGATAGGGTTCTTTGGGATGTAAGTAATAGAAATCAACTCATTTTTGCCTACCACTTCCCTCAGAGAAAATATAATGCAGGTGCTAGGAGAAGGAGCAGGAAGGACTGGAGTCTAAGACAGAAATGTGATCACGCTTCATGAAAGCACCAAAGCTGTGGATTTCTATCAGAACCATGCTTCCTCTGGTTTCTGTTCTTTGCATGTTGGCTTTGTTCATTCTTTTCATGGCTTTTCTCTTCCGCTCTGTAGACAGGGCCTAAATTTGTGCTCCTCCTCCTGCCATGCTGAGACTGAAATCTCTTGCTCTAATATTTGGATTCGAATGGATCTTCTGATTGGGCCAACTGGGTCAATAATAAATTAACTGTAGCTGAGAGACCCCTTGTAGGGAAGGATAGGATCCCATTTTATAAAATGGCAAAGAAGCACCCACCACTGATGGAGGAAAGAAAAAGTGGAGGCTGGGCAGACAATCCCTTCAATATTCAGCTTACCATTGCCTGGGTAGAAGTGATTTCATATTTATTGAACTACCCTGGCAGCTTATCTATACATACCACATTTTATACTGCTTTTTATACTGCTCATTTTATGGCCATTTATGGATATATCTCTACCTTGTAGCAGGCCACCAGTAAACAGTTTGCAAGGGTTTAGTTCCCTTTCTCCATAAAGGCAAATACAGTGCCCTGCACACAGTAGGCATTCAAAAGTGTGCATTTAATGATCAAATGAATCAATGAATGGGAAGGAAGAGTTAACAAACCCAAACAACTGATGGGCACTATAAAAGGAGAAATACAAGGCATTTTCATGACGGGTGTAATTTTGAAAAAAAAAAAATCCAAATAACTTCAACTATGCAGCGTACTAAGGCTTTTCTCTTGGCAAGGAAACAGTTAAGAGGTTTTGCACTGTGTTCATGGACTTCTGACATGATATAAAACACTACAATTTTGGCTTTCCCATTTTAGCTGACATAGTTTAAGTTGATGAATATTTTGATTTGTGCCAGTCTCAGGCAGTTTTAAATGCTATCCCTGCAGGAGTCAAGAAGTCCAGTCATAATCATAACAATATGCTTGTCAGTCAAAGGCACCGGAAGACTGTTTAGGTGCAAAGAGAGCATTTTCCCCTGAAAGGAAACAGGGCAATTGAAATCACCTACTTTTCAAGGTATTGAAGTCAGAACTGTTACCAGCTTCATGGTGTGAAAATCCAGGTCTGGGCACCCCCTTGGTCAGATTCCAGTATGTCCTTAGGCTATCCAGTCAAAAAAAGTTACAGTCTAAAGTTCAGAAGAAATTAGACTAAAGGAAAAGCACAGCCATCAAGGTTGATTTCCCCATCATTATTTGCAGGTCACTATTTCAGCAAGGAATGTATAATGAATTCTCTTCCATCTTTGCAGTCAAAGCACCTTGGGATAAATTTGCAGAGCCAACTAAATCAGAGCATTCATGCAATTACACAGGATCTGGGCAGAAGAAAGTGATTTTATTTTTCCTGAACAGACCAAGCAAATAATACCCGAAGAATTGACCTAAAGGTTATACCACAGGAACTGTTTGCACTATAGCAGGCAAAATTTAAAAATCCACATAGTATTGGATTCATTAGAAAAAGGAGAAAAACCAGAAACCAAACCAGTGTGGGAGAAAGAAGAAAGAAAGAGAGAGAGGGAAGGAAGGAAGGAAAGGAAGGAAGGAAGGGAGGGAGGGAGGGAGGGAGGGAAAGGAAGGAAGGAAGGAAGGGAAAGAAAAAAGAAAGAAAAGGAAGGAAGGAAGGAAGGAAGGAAGGAAGGAAGGAAGGAAAGAAAGAAAAAGAAAGAAAGAAAGAAAGAAAGAAAGAAAGAAAGAAAGAAAGAAAGAAAGAAAGAAAAGAAAGAAAGAAAAGAAAGAAGGAAAGAGCATAGGAGTCTGATCAAAATTATTCAGATATTCAAGTATGTTGATGTCAGGACCTTCTTTTTTCAATGTTAATGTGACTTTAACAATTCCAACTGCTCAACAAATTTACTCAGCAACTGTACGCCACCAGAGAAAATTAAAACACAGATCCGGTGTGTCCCTTCAAATTGTATTGCATTGATAGCAGTTTTTTTTTTTTTTTTTTTTTTTTTTATGCGCATGGAAATGAACTAGTTAAATTGAAAGTTACTATAATAGAAAGTACACCTTTCACCCCCAAAGAATTCCATACACCCCATGCTGATATCAAAAGAATCTCCTCATGGGAAAGTACAATGTGGAAAGCAGAGAGTAACAAAAATCTGGTGTTCAGAGTCCACTGGGAGCCTCAGAAACATATGAAACAATGACTTCATGTAGTAGATAAATTTCTCACATTCTTCAACCCGTTTTATTGGCTTAATACTCATGTATCCAGTTGTATGAACAGTAAGCCTGCCCAAAAAAGAATCTGATGGGTATTAAAAAATATATCCAGGGTGAAAATTTAATAATATGCTAGTCCTTTGTCCATCAATTTACAAACATTTTTATTAGTTATTCTTGAAGTCGTCTAAAAATATGTCCAAGATTATCCTCTCTTTTACAAATAAGTAAATGATTACTTTGAAAGAAGAACATCTTTTAGTAGTAATAGAGCAGTAGGACATTTACTGTCATAATGTCTAAGTCCCATCTTCCACATTCTCTACTGCCCCAGGATGCAGTACAAACCCTAGTGTTTAAAACACACCACAATTTGTCCCAGACCCTTCTCTTTGGCTCTGTCTCCCAATTCTCCCTTGTGAGACCATGTCTTTTCATTTAAGCTATTTCTACTTATTGTTCCTAAATAAGCCATGGATATATCTGTCTGTGCACCTTTGTATGCCCTGTTTTATCTCTTCTCTTGCCAAAGCTCCATCTATCCTTCAGACTCAGGGCCTCCAAGAAATTCTCCTGGGCCGCCTCAGCCCTTTGCCAGGCATCACTCATCTGGATTCTTCTCAACTGGCAATTACCCTAGTCTGTCTTGCCCTATAGGTATCTCTTAGGATTTCATTAATCTCTAACGACCATGTGGTATAACAGAAAGTATACAGGCTTTAAAGTCAGGCAGATGTAGTTTGAAATCCAGGCTCTTCCCATAACAAACTGGTAATTTAACCTGTTTGCAGTTTTGTTTTCTCATGTGTAAACTGGAATAATAATAATCTGGTTTAGAGAGTTCTTGGGAGTATCAAATAAAGTTACATGCACAAATGCCTAGGGTTTATACTACAAAGTATGTCAGTCAGGTTTTGTCTGTTGTGTTCACTGCTGTATCTTTGGCACCTAGAAGAGTTCCTAGCACATAGTAGATATTTAGTGTATGCTTACTGAAAGGATTAATGACTATTTGATACTCAATAAACATTGGTTCTCTTCTCTTTTTCCCCCCTCCACTAGCTTGTAATTATTTGCAGGACAGGCCTTATGCATACATCTCTTGGCATTTCACTGTGAGAAGATTTGATAAATGGGTTTTTCATGAGTCCTTGGTCTTCCTACTTACTAGATAACTCTGAATGGCATGGAAAGATCCATTTATCATACATAGCCGTTGACCCATTTGTCTATGAACCTCAATTGCTACTCCCCACTGATATAAGCAGTAGCAGAGTAAAAATAATAATAATCTTAGGAAAAACAAGGAGTGAAATAAGGTATTTTAAAAATATGAAATATTTATTAACCTTTCCACCTGCCTAGTGTGCTGAATATACCGTAAAACTCAAAAAGAGAAGTCAAACTATCAATAATAAAGGTCCTGAAGAAGAAGAAAAAGAAGAAGGTAAGGAAGGAAGAATAGAAGAAGGAATGAAGGAAGAGGGAGGCAGAGAGGGAAGGACAGGAAAAGGGAAAGAGAGAAAAAAATAAGAAAAAAAGAGAAGGAAACAAAGTCATAAACATATTGCTGTTGCCTCAGGTTGCGTGTCATGTTTGTTCCCAGGCCTCTCGTGACCATTCTGGCTCAGGCTGTGAACAGCCTCAGAGAAGTCTGAAATCCCAAAAGGATAGTGATATTTAAAGTCAGTAATCTCCTAACAGAATCTCTCTCAGAGACTATGCCAAGCCCCCATACCATCAGCATTTTCTCTCTGTGTATATACAAACAAGAAACTAGATCTGAGAGCCTAAAAGATCCCTTTTTGATTTGAATCCAAGAACTTCTCCAGATTTTTAAAAATCGAGTTCTCTAGAGAAGAGGCTGCGATGTCGTACACCAGAGAGACAGTCGAGAGCGGCTAGGACAGGCTTTACGTTGGCATAATGGAAACCATGTGTCCTGTACCATTATGGATTTCTAATGCTTCGTTGAGGTAGGTACCTGTTGCTTTGAAGAAAAAAAAAGCCATTTCCATCCCCATTTCTCCTGATTTATGCTCCAGCCACAGAAGGCCCAGACAAGTTGGAAAAGATTTGGTAACTGGAGAAGTGACAGGGGGTGAGAAAGTATATTTTGTCAAAGACTGCACACTTGACTCCCACTTTAAATCCTTGCCTTGGGCAATGTGTGAGTTACAGAGTTTAAATCAGGTTATTAGTTTAAGTCAGATTGAGGGTGAAAGACTACACAGCTCTATGAATTAGGACTGGATTATTTTGGTAAAAACATTTTCTAGGTTGGTCAAACATAAATCAGTCCTAATGAGGCACCTGTGATTATAGGCAGGTCTAATGCTCCTCCCTGCTCTCCGCCCATTCTCATTCCTCTCCTATTTGTGTTGTTTTTTTTGTTTTTGTTTTTCTAACCAGAAAATCAGAAAGCAATGAGAATTAAAAAAAAAAAAAAAAAAAAAAAGCATGTTATACTCAGCCCAAAAGAGATTAGAAGAGTTCAGAATGACGTAAGTACAGAGCACAGGACACAGGTGACTGAATGAGTCTTAACAAAGAAGCCAGGTCTGGGAAGAATCAGATGGTGGACACAGGAGAGCTTTTCATCAAACAACAGGGAATGGAATTTCTAGATTTCAGTGTAATGTCCAAGAATTTGCGTCATCTGTCACCTGGCAGCTGGCATTTCACCCCTCCCTCCAGGGGGCCTCCATGACTACACACACAGGCTGCTTACCTGAAGACTCTCATCTTTCTTACTCTTTGGCCTACAAATCTTTGTTCAAGAGGTTCTAGTCTCTTATTTTTCAGGTGACTCTTGTCTATCTGTGGAAAAACTTCATAGCTGTTTTCTTATTAAACCTTGGGTTTTAATGTTATTTCTTCAGCGTTGTATTATTCTTTATTACTATATCATGAAAAATGGTTTTAACTTTGAATCACTGCTCTATTTCCGTTAGCAAATGCCTTTCTTCTTCAAGTCCTATTAGAAACAGAACAACAACACTGAAAAAGACACCAGGGTTATTTTGCCCCTTTGCATACCTTGTTAACTGCTCACATAGACTTGAAACCTTTTGTCCACCAAATCCAGTGGTTTTGGGAAAAAGGAGTATGTGTGGCTCTTTCTAGTCTTTTATCTACATTTTAAAACTAGATTGGTAGGGACAAGATGGCTGAATAGGAACAGCTCTGGTCTGCAGCTCCCAGTGAGACCAATGCAGAAGGTGGGTGATTTCTGCATTTCCAACTGAGGTACCCGGTTCATCTCACGGGGACTGGTTAGACAGAGGGTGCAGCCCACGGAGGGCGAGCTGAAGCAGGGTGGGGCATCATCTCACCTAGGAAGTGCAATGGGTCGGGGAACTCCCTCCCCTGGCCAAGGGAAGACACGAGGGACTGTGCTATCCCGCCCAGATACTATGCTTTTCCCAAGGTCTTTGCAACCTAAGGACCAGGAGATTCCCTCAGGTGCCTACACCAAAAGGGCCCTGGGTTTCAAGCACAAAACTGGGCAGCTGTTTGGGCAGACACCGAGTTAGCTGCAGGAGTTTGTTTTTCATACCCCAGTAGTGCCTAGAACACCAGTGACGTAGAAACATTCACTCCCCTGGAAAGGGGGCTGAAACCAGGGAGCCAAGTGGTCTTGCCCAGCAGATACCAACACCATGGAGCCCAGCAAGCTAAGATCCACTGGCTTGAAATTGTCACTGCCAACACAGCAGTCTAAAGTTGACCTGGGATGCTTGAGCTTGGTGGGGGGAGGGGCATCCACCATTACTGAGGCTTGAGTATGAGGGTTTTCCACTCACAGTGCAAACAAAGCTGCCAGGAAGTTAGGAACGGGTAGAGTCCACCACAGCACCACAAAGCTGCTGTAGCCAGACTGCCTCTCTAGATTCCTCCTCTCTGGGCAGGGTATCTCTGAAAGGCAGCAGCCCCAGTCAGAGGCATATAGATAAAACTCCCATTTCCTTGGGACAGAGCACCTGGGGGAAGGGGCGGCTATGGGCGAAGCTTCAGCAGACTTAAATGTTCCCGACTGCTGGCTCTGAAGAGAGCATCGCAGATCTCCCAGCACAGTGCTCAAGCTCTGATAAGGTACAGACTGCCTCCTCAAGTGGGTCCCTGACCCCCATGCCTCCTGACAGGGAGACATCTCCCAGAAGGGGTTCACAGACACTTCATACAGGAGAGCTCCAGCTGGCATTTGGCAGGTGCCCCTCTGGGATGAAGCTTCTAGAGGAAGGAGCAGGCAGCAGTATTTGCTGCTCTGCAGCCTCCAATGGTGATACTCAGGCAAACAGGGTCAGGAGTGGACCCCCAGCAAACTCCAGCAGACCTGCAGAAGAGGGGCCTCACTGTTAGAAAGAAAACTAACAAACAGAAACCAACAGTATCAACATCAACAAAAAGGATGACCAAGCAAAAACTCTTATCCGAAGGTAACCAACAGCAAAGACCAAAGGTAGATAAATCTGCAAAGAGGAGAACAAAACAGCACAAAAAGGCTGAAAATCCCCAAAACCAGTGCCTCTTCTCCAAAGGATCAAAACTCCTCACCAGCAAGGGAACAAAACTGGATGGAAAATGAATTTGACAAATTGACAGAAGTAGTCCTGAGAAGGTGGGTAATAACAAATTCCACTGAGCTAAAGGAGCATGTTCTAATCCAATGCAAGGAAGCTAAGAACCTTGATAAAAGGGTAAAGGAATTATTAACTAGAATAACCAGTTTAAAGAAGAACGTAAATGACCTGAAGGACTTGGAAAACACAGCATGAGAACTTCACGAAGCATACACAAGTATCAATAGCTGAACTGATCAGGTGGAAGAAAGAATATCAGAGATTGAAGATCAATTTAATAAATAAAGCATGAAGACAAGGTTAGAGAAAAAAGAAATAAAGGAACAAGCAAAACCTGAAAGAAATATGGAACTATTTGAAAAGACCAAACCTACATTTAATTGGTATACCTGAAAGAAAAAGGAAGAATGGAACCAAGTTGGAAAACTCTCTCCAGGATATTATCTAGGAGAACTTCCCTGGTATAACAAGACAGGCCAACATTCAAATTCAGAAATACAGAGAATACCACAAGATACTCCTTGAGAAGAGCAACACCAAGACACATAATCGTCAGATTCACCAAGGTGGAAATGAAAAAAAAAAATGTTAAGGACAGCCAGATACAAAGGTTGGGTTGCCCACAAAGGGAAGCCCATCAGACTAACAGCAGATCTCTCTGCAGAAACCCTGCAAGCCAGATGAGATTGGAGCCCAATATTCAACATTCTTAAAGAAAAAAATTTTCAGCCAAGAATTTCATATTCTGCCAAACTAAGCTTCATAAGGGAAGGAGAAATAAAATCCTTTACAGACAAACAAATGCAAATGCTGAGGGATTTTCTCATCACCAGGCCTACCTTACAAGAGCTCCTGAAGGAACCACTAAATATGGAAAGGAAAAACTGGTACCAGCCACTGCAAAAACAAACCAAAATATGAAGACCATCGACACTATGAAGAAACTGGATCAACTAATGGGCAAAATAACCAGCTAGCATCATAATGACAGGACTAAATTCACACATAACAATATTAACCTTAAATGTAAATGAGCTAAAAGCCCCAATTAAAAGACACAGACTGGCAAATTGGATAAACACTCAAGACCCATTGGTGTGCTGTATTCAGAAGACCAATCTCACATGCAAAGACACACATAGGCTCAAAATAAAGAGATGGAAGAATATTTACCAAACAAATGGAAAAAAAAAAAAAAGCAAGGGTTGCAATCCTAGTCTCTGATAAACAGACTTTAAACCAACAAAGATAGCAAAAACATAAAGAAAGGCATTACATAACGGTAAAGGGTTCAGTGCAATAAGAAGAGCTAACTATCCTAAATATATATGCACTCAATACAGGAGCATTCATAAAGCAAGTTCTTAAAGACCTACAAAGAGACTTAGACTCCCACAAAATAATAGTGGGAGACTTTAACACCTCACTGTCAATATTAGACACTTCAATAAGACAAAAAATTAACAAGGATATTCAGGAGTTGAACTCAGCTCTTGAACAAGTGGACCTAATAGACATCTACAGAACTCTCTACCCCAAATCAACAAAATATACATTCTTCTCAGCATAACATACCACTTAGTCCAACATTGACCACATAATTGGAAGTAAAACACTCCTCAGCAAAAGCAAAAAACACACAAACAAACACACACACAAAAAAAAAACAACAGAAAACAGAAATCATAACAAACAGTCTCTCAGACCACAATGCCATCAAATTAGAACTCAGGATTAAGAAATTCACTCAAAACCGCACAACTACATGGAAACTGAACAACTTTCTCCTGAATGACTACTGGGTGAATAACAAAATTAAGGCAGAAAGAAATAAGTTCTTTGAAACCAATGAAAACAAAGACACAACATACCAGAATCTCTGAAACACAGCTAAAGCAGTGTTTAGAGGGAAATTTATAGCATTAAATGCCCACAGGAGAAAGTGAGAAAGATATAAAATGGACACCCTAACATTACAATTACAAGAACTAGAGAAGCAAGAGCAAACAAATTCAAAAGCTAACAGAAGACAAGAAATAACTAAGATCAGAGCAGAATTGAAGGAGATAGAGACAGGAAAAACTCTTCCAAAAATCAATGAATCCAGAAGCTGGTTTTTTGAAAAGATTAACAAAATAGATAGACCACTTGCCAGACTAATAGAAAAGAAAAGAAAGAGGAATCACCACTGATCCCACAGAAATACAAACTACCCTCAGAGAATACCATAAACACCTCTATGCAAATAAACTAGAAAATCTAGAAGAAATGGATAAATTCCTGGACACATACACCATCCCAAGGCTAAACCAGGAAGAAGTCGAATCCCTGAATAGACCAAAAACAAGTTCTGAAATTGAGGCAGTAATTATTTTTGGCTGGTTGGCCTACCAACCAAAAAAGCCCAGGACCAGATGGATTCACAACCAAATTCTCAGAGGTACAAAGAGGAGCTAATACCATTCCTTCTGAAACTATTGCAAACAACAGAAAAAGAGGGAATCCTCCCTAACTCATTTTATGAGGCCAGCATCATAAACCTGGCAGAGACACAACAAAAAAAGAAAACTTCAGGCCAATATCCCTGATGAAAATCGATGTGAAAATCCTCAATAAAATACTGGCAAAACAAATCCAGCAACACATTATAAAGCTTATCCACCATGAGCAAGTCAGCTTCATCCCTGGGACCCAAGGCTGGTTCAACATATGCAAATCAATAAATGTAATCCATCACATAAATAGAACCAATGACAAAAACCACATGATTATCTCAATAAGTGCAGAAAAGGCCTTCGATAAAATTCACTCCTTCGTGCTAAAAACACGCCATAAACTAGGTATTGATGGAACATATCTCAAAATAATAAGAGCTATTTATGACAAACCCACAACCAATATTATACTGAATGGGCAAAAGCTGGAAGCATTCCCTTTGACAACTGGCACAAGACAAGGATGCCCTCTCTCATCACTCCTATTCAACATAGTATTGGAAGTTCTGGCCAGGGCAATCAGGCAAGAGAAAGAAATAAAGAGTATTCAGATAGGAACAGAGGAAGTCAAATTATCTCCGTTTGCAGATGACATGATTATATATTTAGAAGACCCCATCTTCTCAGCCCAAAAACTCCTTCAGCTGATAAGCAACTTCAGCAAAGTCTCAGGATACAAAACCAATGTGCAAAAATCACAAACATTCCTATACACCAGCAATAGACAAACAGACAGCCAAATAATAAGCAAACTCCTATTCACAATTGCTACAAAGAGAATAACATACCTAGAAATACAACTTACAAGGGATGTGAAGGACTTCTTTGAGGAGAACTCCAAACCACTGCTGAAATAAATAAGAGAGGACACAAACAAATGGAAAAACATTCCATGCTCATGGATAGGAAGAATCAATATCGTGAAAATGGCCATACTGCCCAAAGTAATTTATAGATTCAATGCTATCCACATCAAGCTACCATTGACTTTCTTCACAGAATTAGAAAAAACTACTTTAAACTTTATATGGAACAAAAAACCAGCTCATATAGCCAAGGCAATCCTAAGCAAAAAGAACAAAACTGGGGGCATCAGGCTATCTGACTTCAAACTATGCTACAAGGCTACAGTAACAAAAACAGCATGTTACTGGCACCAAAACAGATATACAGACCAATGGAACAGAACAGAAGCCTCAGAAATAACACCACACATCTACAGCCATCTGATCTTTGACAAACCTGACAAAAAACAAGCAATGGGGAAAGGATTCGCTATTTAATAAATGGTGTTGGGAAAACTGGCTAGCCCTAAATATGCAGAAAACTGAAACTGCATACACCTTATACAAAAATTAACTCAAGAAGGATTAAAGATTTAAGCATAAGACCTAAAAGCATAAAGACCCTAGAAGAAAATCTAGGCAATACCATTCAGGACATAGGCATGGGCAAAGACTTCATGACTAAAACACCAAAAGCAATGGCAACAAAAGCCAAAATTGACAAATGGGATCAAATTAAACTAAAGAGCTTCTGCACAGCAAAAGAAACTATCATCAGAGTGAACAGGCAACCTACAGAATGGGAGAAAATTTTTGCAATCTATCCATCTGACAAAGGGCTAGTATCCAGATCTGCAAGGAACTTCAACAAATTTACAGGAAAAAAACAAACAACCTCATCAAAAAGTGGGTGAAGGATATGAACAGACAATTTTCAAAAGAAGACATTTATGCAGCCAACAAACATATGAAAAAACACTCATCACTTTTCATTAAAGAAATGTAAATCAAAACTGCAATGAGATACCATCTCATGCCAGTTAGAATGGTGATCATTAAAAAGTCAGGAAACTACAGATGCTGGAGAGGATGTGGAGTAACAGGAACGCTTTTACACTGTTGGTAGGATTGTAAATTAGTTCAACCATTGTGGAAGACAGTGTGGCAATTCCTCAAGGATCTAGAACCAGAAATACCATTTGAACCAGCAATCCCATTACTGGGTGTATACCAAAAGGATGATAAATCATTCTACCATAAAGACACATGCACACATATGTTTATTGCAGTGCTATTCCCAATAGCAAAGACTTGGAACCAACCCAAATGCACATCAGTGTTAGACTGAATAAAGAAAATGTGGCACATATACACCATGGAATACTATGCAGCTACAAAAAAGGATGAGCTTATATCCTTTGCAGGGACATGGATGAAGCTGGAAACAATGATTCTCAGCAAATTAACACAGGAACAGAAAACCAAACACTGCATATTCTCACTGATAAGTGGGAGTTGAACAATGAGAACATATGGGCATGGGGAGGGGAACATCATACACTGGGGCCTGTTGGGGGTGGTGGGCAAGGGGAGGGATAGCATTAGGAGAAATACCTAATGTAGATGATGGGTTGATGGGTGCAGCAAACCACCATGGCAATGTATATCTGTGTAACAAACCTGCATGTTCTCCACATATATCCCATAACTTAAAGTACAATAATAATAAAAAAACTAGATTTAAATGGTCTGCTCTTATTATGTTCTCTGCCATTTGTAAACATGCTTTTTCTTTCTTTTTTTTTTAACCAGTATAACCTTCTTACTTTTATTGTTTATCACTCACCACAGGTAATTCTCTTCTTCAGTTGACTTACACTATTTTGATATCCCATATCAAATACTGCTCGGGTTAGTTACTGAATTCCACGATCTGATGGAAAACAATGATCTTGTTTGGGAGCATCATGTGATCAAGGTACTGCTAATTGTTTGAAAATGTTTGGGTTCTCCTGGGTCTCATCACCAGTTGGAAAACACATTACGTCCTCATCTTTAGGGAGTTGATTTAGTTTGCATTGTGTATTTTATATAATGCATCAAAGTTTCCATTTGTTTTAGTAAATAAATGACAACATTTGAGCTGAAATCTTTCACAAATATCTATTTAAAATAACATTTAAAAACCAAATTTGTATAAGCTATTCAAATGCTATATCTGGCAACACTGTGACATCAAACCTAACAGACAGAATTGGCTATATTTTAAAATGAAGAACAGAGGTTCAGAAAGATGAAGTAACCTGTCCAAGCTCATATAAGTCTTATGTTGGGTACTCAGGAATTGGGCTATTGTTTGTCTGGTTCTAATGTCTAGTTACCTCCTAAATAGATTGTTAAGTGAATAATAATAAAAACACAGGCCCAGTGCAGTGGCTCAGGCCTCTAAATCTCAATTCTTTGAGAGCCCAAGTCAGAAGGATTGCTTGAGCCCAGGAGTTCAAGGCTGCAGTGACCTATGATCACACCACTGCACCCCAGCCTCAGCAACAGAGCAAGACCCCATCTCTAAAATAACAACAACAACAACAATAACAACAACAACAGATTACCATATCAAACTGCCAAGTTCTCAAGTTCTGATTTCACTGGATATTCCTGACCACCAGTCAAGTCTGGCAAAGAATTATTATTATTTCCATTTTATAGTTGAAGAGATGGAAGATCAAAAGGTTCAGAAATTTGTGAAAGACTCTAGTCTTCTGATTCCTACTTCAGCGCTTTTCTTCTAGTACATCCTACCATCTCCTGAGGCTTTCTTCTCAGCACTACCTTTGCATCTTTCCCTACTTCTGACTGTGGTGTTTGTTAGCCACCCAGAATGGAAGATGAAGATGGTTCTGGAATAATCACATTGATGATGACAGAAATAATGCCCCGTTATACACACAAAAAGGCTGTGCATATTTGTAAAATTCCAACTAAATTTTAGTTTTTCAATGACAAAAATTATATACATCTATTGTGTACACCATTTGTTTTGAAACAGGCATACATTGTGGAATGGCTAAATAGAGCTAATGAACATGTGTAATACTTCACATACTTTTTGTGTGATAAAAACACTTAAAATCTACTCTGTTAGTAATTTTCAAGAATATACTTGTTATTTAGTCATCATGTAGTACAATAGATCTCTCGAACTTATTTCTCCTATTTAACAAAAATTTTGTATCTTCTAATCAACAGCAAAAACTCCATCATACCAACTCAACCCCAGCCCCTAGTAATCACTATCTATTCTCTGTTTCTATGAGTTCAACTTTTTAAAATTCCACAAATAAATGAGCTCATATGGCATTTGTCTTTCTGTGCCTAGCTTGTCACTTAACATAATGTCCTCTAGGTTAATCCATGTTGTTGCAAATCACAGGATTTCCTTCTGTTTTTAAAGGTTTTCTATTATGTATAAATACCACATATTTACATCCATCCATCCACTGATAGACACTTAGGTTGATTCCCCATCTTGGCTATTTTGAATAATGCTGAGTACAGATATTTCATCAACATACTGATTTCATTTTCTTTGGCTAAATACCTAGTAGTGGGATTGGTGGAGCATACAGTAGTTCTATTTTTAATTTTTGAGAAACCTCTGTACTGTTTTCCATAATAGCTATACTAATTTACATTCCCATCAACAATGATCAAGGGTTCCCTTTTCTCCACATCCTCACTAGCACTTGTTATCTTTCATCTTTTTTATAATAGCTATTCTAACAGGAGTGAGATATCTTATTGTGGTTTTAATTTGCATTTCCCTGATGATTAGTGATGTTGAGCATTTAAAAAAATATATCTGTTGGCCATTTTATGTCTTCTTTTGAGAAATGTCTATTCAGTTCATTTACCCATTTTTAAAATCAGGTTATTTGTTTTCTTGCTTTTAGGTTGTTGAGTTCCTTATATATACTGGATGTTCACCCCTTAAGAATGTATGATTTTCAAATATTTTCTTCCATTCCTCATTACTTTCGTGATGATGAATTGTGTTCACATGATGATACATTGTTTCTACTGTATTATAATACACATGGCCTCTATTTTGCCTGATTAACTGAGACATACTCTTTGAGGTAAACAACAATAAATAAACATTAGGCCTCAAAATTATGTGCTTCATATAGCTTAGTGTGTAACCCTAGAATAAAGCCTATTTAGGATTTTTCATAATAGGAGATTGTTTCAAGAGATTTAATCCTCTAGAGTGAACTCTTTTGACAAATTTCTTTTTTTTTTTTTTTTTTTTTTTTTTTTTTTTTTTTTTTTT